>NW_016171162.1:0-14822 GCF_001687245.7 Rhagoletis zephyria
AAATTAATATACCCTTGTGCACAAGTGCGCTCGGGTATAATAAAAGTTTGGGCGGAACGAGGTTCGCCGGGTCTTCTAGTACATATATAAGTATACACGTAAACATTTTCAATAAGTAATGGTATAGAAAATCTATGAGCTCAGGAAAAAAGCTAATATTTTATCCAACCAAAAACCGCTTTGTGTAAAAGGGAAAATATACGACACCATCAAATGATTGTACCATCAGGCTCGAAGCATAAAACTTACCAGCATGCCAGTACAATATTTATTTCTTTAAAAATAAGGCCCAGGAATGATCGAAATGGTTAGAGACGAAATTTCTTTATATTTCTACCATTTTGTTAAACATACGCTCCTTCCACTATATCTGCGTTAATCCTTGTTTTTTTTTTTTTTTAATATTCACAATGTTTTGCAAGCTATAATTTTTTCGTTATTTTTGTACCAATATCTGGTTCATGCTACAAACAAATCATATAAATAAATGTTTCAAACTATATACAAAATTAAGGAAAAATTAATGAACTTTCATCAAAATATTAAATTTTTTTTGTTTACGACAATTTCTGGCATGCAGTTTTATAATGTACAAATTTTAAGGGCTCAGAAATCGCGTTGATTTTTTAATAATTTTTTTGCTGACTCTAGGCATTTTTGTCCATACAAATTATGAGTGAATATTTTTTTATATGCAAGAAAATACGTAGAGCCGTCAGCAAAAAAATTATTAAAAATCAACGTGATTTCTCAGCTACTTTAAAATTGTACATTGTTATATTCAAATTCAATGGGCTATAAAACTGCATACCAGAAATTTTCGTAAATAAATCTGAGTAAAAAATTTAAAATGTTGATGAAAATTCATTAAATTTTCCTTAATATTGTATACAGTTTGAAACCTTACTTTATATGGTTTTGTTTGTTTTGTACAAAAATAACAAAAAAATTATAGCTTGCAAAACAATGTAAATATTAAAAAAAAAAACAAGGGTGAATGCAGATATAGTGGACCGAGTGTATGTAAAAAATTAATTTAAAGAGTTCGGCTTTTGGCCACCTAGATTTCGGATTCAAACCATTGTGCAGCGCATTTTTGAAATAAATTACTACATTACTACCCGTTCAGTAAGGGGTTTTGTGAAGCTCTAAAAATTACAAGTACAAAATCTCAGCATGGCATCCATACCGAAACGTAGTACGTATTCTACTGTCAAAAATAAATGCAAAAAGGGCGATCACGATGCACCTCTCCAGTATCTTATCAATTAAACCCCTCGACGAAAATTGAGAGAATTTTCTTAACTTTTCAAATCGCTTCGATCTTGGTTAAGGATAGAAGATGATCTTTGAAGTTGTTTTTGTTTTTCAGTTTTGAAAATTGGTTTTTGTTGATTTCTCATTTTTTATGTATTTTGCTTAATAGTTTTGCTCATATATTCAAAGTATATTTTGCCACAATTGAGGAATGTGGCCAACCTTTTCAACTGAGAGGTGGCCAACCGCCGAAAGCTCCTCCATTGAAAGTGCTATTTATTTCGAGTGTTTAACGAAAAAGCACACGAGAATTTCAAGCTACTTTTGGCATCAATGAAAATTGCTTGCATATTAAATAAATTGCGCACAAACGGTGACTCGTCATACTCAATGGCAGTGTAAAATAATAACAAAAGAAAATAAAAACATTAACAAGTAATGTGCAAAAGAAGAGCCACAAATGGCAAGCGCTTCGCACAGCAACAACAACAACAAACCGCTTGCAATGTACACCGGCATGCGCACGAATAATAATAATACATACAAAATATGTACATGCTTACGAATAACACGTCTAGCGAATAGGTGGTGTAGAAACCGGTTGCAAAACAGATCGACTGGGGGGTAGAGCGCCGCTCAAATGACTCAAGTTAAAAATTGAAGTAGTGGCCAGCGGTGTGGCAAGTTAGTAGGGAAGATAGGGTATATATAGGCTTGCTGCCAAGTCATATTATGTATGTACCTATGTATGTGTAAGTATGTGTATGCAAAAGATACATTTGCTCGTTTTTGATACTTATGTGCATGTGTATGTATATTAGGGTGGTCCAAAAACAACAAAGTCGGAATTGTAATGCTCTCAGCCCCTAGGATTGTTCTATATCGAAAAAAAGTATACCCCAATTTTTTTTTATTGTGAAATCAAAAAATATTTAGAGGTCGCTCAAAGCGCTTAAAGTATGTATTTTTGATTGGTCGCCCCATTGCATTTTTCGGGGTTTTTGTAGATTTTTGGCGGACCTATAAGTTATAGTTGTGATGAAAAAATGGTTAAATAAACAATTGAGTATTATTACTGGGAACCTCCTACAGATAAACAGAGTTTTCGGGTAGAAAAATATTGATTTTTAACTAATCTATACCATTTCTACGAAAAGTTGTTTTTTCCACATATAAAATACATCGAAAATTTTGGGCGCTTTGAGCGACCTCTAAATATGTTGTGATTTCAAAAAAAAAAAAATAGTGGTATATTTTTTTTTGCTATAGAACAATCCTAGGGGCTGAGAGCATAAAAATTCCAACTTTACTTTTTCACATGCATTTTTCGACCACCCTAATGTATATTCATTATAGCGCTTTTACACGATGTGTATTTGCGTATGTAAATGCTACTTTTCTAATACGTTGTATTATATGATACATACGAGATGATGCAAAAAAGTAGCATTTACATATGCAAATACTTATCGTTTAAGAGCGCTGCTAGGAAGAAGAAATGCTTGGTAATGCACACAGCAATTTATCGTCCCTAAAACTAATACTTAAATCATACATACATTTATCCGTTCTTGTGCAAACACATCTTACGAAAGTAATTCGTCGCATATTTATAATTTTTTAAATCTATAAAAAAAGAAGAAAAAGCTTCCGCTATGGACCAGTGAACAACAAGTTCATCGTCGAACACGTATACATATTTTGAGGTAATATTGAAAATAGATTTCCCAAAATTTATTCTCAAAACTTGTATTTAGGTCGTTTCTCCAAAACTATTTGTACGTTATCTTTTCAATCGCCTGCAAATGCTAAGATTCGGTCTTCTCCATAATTTGTCTTCAACACGTCGGCTACACATTACCCGTTCGCTTATAAATACATGTTTTCATTCAATCTTAATGGACTACTTTTCCATTACCCATTTTCCCTGCTGGGTACGTACGTAAGTATGTATACACGCGGTCTTTCAAGGTGCACTAAAAATAATAAAGTTTGGTATGTGCACTAGTGCATTCAATCCCGAAGCATTTTAACAATCCCGGGATTTCGACTTTGTCACAATTTTTGCATTTTGAAGTGGGCTAAATGTTCTCAGCAATCATAAAATGAAACCACATAGATTATTTGTTGCCACATTTGGTCTATCGCAGAGCATAATGCAACTATGGGCCGTTTGCACCATGTCTAGTTAACGCTAACTGGAGGTACATCCTTCAGTTAAGCACGTTAACTGCTTTATCGATCACATGTTATATGATGGGTGTCGATAACGTCGATAAAGATGTTTAACTGGGAGTTAGAATTAACTAGACATGGTGTTACATGCCACTTTTTAAAAAGCCATACCTGTTTTTAATAGTCTTTTTATAATGTGTTTTGCTTCTCTTGTAAAATAAATAAATTTTTGGTTAGGGCCTTTGTGAATTAAGGTAACGATATGTAGCTATCAATTTTTCATCAATATATTTATCTAAATACTTATCTATAGTTGTATCGATATATTGATCGATATTTTTATCAATATATTTATCGATATATTAATCGATGTATTGATCAATATAATTATCGATATCTTTATCAATATTTTTATTGATATTTACCGAAAATCCTGAATTAGTCCCAAAAATCCCGAAAATAGCCTTTAAAATCTCACTGAGTAAATAGCAAGTCTGTATTTAGTATTTAATCAAGTCATAAGTACTAAGTGGTTTTGTTTCCAGTATTTAGTGACGCCATAAATACTATTTAAGGACTTTTGTATCCAGTATTTAGTAAAGACAAAGTCCATTAATACTTTATTTAGTGAAGCCAAAGTCGGTGTTTCGTGAAGTCAAACTAATTAAATACTTTTAGAGACTAACAGGTCTATTATGCGCTGGTAATAAAAGTTTTATAACCGGTAGTTAAAGTGTCTGTCAATTTTTAAACCCTTTTCGAATTCTGTGTACTCTTGTAAGCGGTAAATTTTGTTACCATCTCATAAGCTGGTAACAAGGTATTGCCCCGTGAAATATGCAATGTCAGAATTTCCACAATTCTTCATAGATGAATTGCGGAATATTTTAACTGCATTACCAACGTACCTAGGATCGCGGTGACAAGAACTGGTAACATTTTTTGGTAATAAAATTTTCCGGTTACAAAATCTTTGGTAACGTGCAGAATAGACCTGTAAAGCCCAAAATACAACAGTGCAGCGGCAGTGGCAGTGGCAGTTTTTAAAATCAGCGGTTACTGCTAAGCAAACACAATACGGCGTTGTCAGTGACTGTTTTGATTTACATTCCATTTTATTTGTTTACATTTTTGTTGTTGTGGTTCGGGCTTCAGTGACACAAACGGCAGTTCGTTGCGTTTTATAAATGTCAAATTTAACACGCAAAGTTTGGTGCGATGAAGGCAGTGGCAGTGAATTTAGAAATTGTGCTAAACTGAGCAGTACTGCTAGCTACCAATCATAGTTGCCAACTTGGTGCTTTAAGCATTAGATTTAGTGCTTTTTGAAAATTAAAACGCCAAAAAAAATTGTTTAGTGTTTAGTGCCTTTTTAGTGCTCTTCTTCTGAACTCAAATTTCTCATAGATAGTTATGAAATGAAATAATTTGAAATATTTAAAGCTGTAGCAGCACTGAATTTAAAAGAATCTACATTCATTTTTTCGTTTGTTGCGATTCGATTTTTCTTCCTCTAAATATACCAGTATACCCCCTTTGTGTGACAATATCAAGGCGAACGCCACAAATCGGAGGAGAAGCTCGGCCAAACACTAACATATGTGTAAGCGCCAATCTATTATTATTATAAATATACCAGTTTTAATCTGCAGTACTTACTTCGGTATTACTTCGTTAGCAAGAGAAAAAGTTTTGTGTATTGAATTATACTTATAAATATTGTTTATTTTTTCACTTTTGATAAATACAAACTGTTATGAAAAAAATATCCTTTGGTATAAAAAAAATTAGTGCTTTAAGTACGGTAAAACGCAGTTTTCCCAAGTTTTGGTGCTTTTTGAAACTCAGAAGTTGTCAACACTGCTACCAATGCTGCAAAACAGTTGCTTTTGAAAAACTGCCACTGCGAAAAACATCAGATCATGAGAAATGTTGGCTTTCGACCAGTACTCAATAAATCGTGGGAAAAATGACTACAATTAAAGCTCCCATCGAATTTTACGTTTTTGCGTTTCCTTTCGTATTTTTTTCCCTTAACCGACTAGTTTAGAGCCAGATAATATATGAGTGACAAGAACTATGTAGTAACCCTAAGGTCTATTTGAGGACCAACTTAGAGGGAGTCTGAACTACTGCAAGCTACAAACATATCTATGTAAGTCCATATGTACATTAGGATGTGTCACAAATTGCATTATAACTTTTGTTTCGCTGTACTCCCCTGAGACATTAGCAATGGGTTGTTCCGCAAATTCGGCTTGATGCGATTTTATTTACAGGTTGCGCAGAGTATTACATATTATAATAATAACTTTTTTGTAAGGTTTTTGGGCAATACTCTTGAAGTATATGCGACGTGTTTTCAGTATTTTTCAACCTCCCGTAAAAGACATTGACGTTGATTTCCGACAAAGAGTTAGAGGAGTTAAGCACTTATTTAGTTCTTAGAGTAATTGTTAGCTCGACAGTAAGAAAGTTGTTTTAAATATTTTTGGTGTACCCGACTGAGCAAAAAAATTCTCATATACATATATAGTTATGTATATATTCACACAATGTCTAGCAAACTAAGCGATATTTGAGATCAAAAATTGACGTTTTTCGAAGCCTTCACCTAAATAAAATTATAAGGATCCCAGTTTGCAATATGTAATAAAGGTATTTTAGAAGTGAAGAGAGCTTAAAAAATAAAAATAAAAAATTAAAATTGGGCTACACCCTTATGCTCTCATGCACTCACATAAGTACCAACATACATGCATAATTGGGTATGAACGAGTGCCCGAAAAAATCAATACTTGTCGCACCTAACTTTAGAAGTTTCCGGCGTAGTATGTATGTATGTATGTTTGTTGCTATCGTGTTGTCATTAGTTACACGTGTAATAGCCAAATCCCGACGGACTTCATAACTTGGAAGAGAGGTAAATGCTAGCTGCTCGTCGCTTTGTTGTAAACATCGTGCAATGTTCACTAACTTGAAGGAACTTATACCTCTATAGCAGTACAATGCGTATGAATATAAGTTTGTTAGGTTCAGATTGTTGGGAGTTTTCACCAGGTAAATGTCCGGGTAAAAACTTCTGTTTTTCTTCATTCTAAAATTCCAAAAAATGTCCATAAAAGTTGTTAAACATGTATTATGTGTCAAAAAGCACCATTATTTGCGAGCGAATTGATATCTCATTTATAAAAATCGAATAAAAATTGAAGCATTTATTTTAATGACAGCCTTGGATATATATATGGTGATTATGTATTGCATTTTCAGATTTTTAAAGTGTAGCTTTTTAATATTTCACTCAAAATTGATGTTCAAAATGGCTTTTTAGTAAAAATTTGTTTTTTAATAAAATTGAAATAAAATTTGTATAAATAATTGTTTTTTTCAGAAAAATATTGGTTTTGGAAAAAAAGTTTTCATTTTCGTTTTAAAATAAAAAAAGTTTGAAATCGTTTTATTTTAATTTAATTTTTTTCTAAATCGGCTACTATGAGCTTTTATTTAAAATAAAGAAAATTGAATCGACCGCTTTCATTTTCGCCACTGTGCGTGAGCTCTAGCGGCTTTGGTGCTTTTCAGCCACGGAATCGGCATTCCTACCTCATCATCGGCGGGCGGTAGGACAAAGCTTCTGTCGTTATCGACTAGGGGCTGGTGTATAGTCATGGAGAACTATCGACGGGGATATCGATAGCATCGATGGTTTCATATTGCCGCCACTATCGAATTTTTCTTAGCGCTATGGATAGTTGTATATTTTGTTCACACAATTCGACTATAAAAAATACATATAACATGTTTTTGTTTATACAAATAATCTTTATGGTATTTCGAGTTACGAAATGGGCTTATTTTGACACAACTTTATCTCCTATTCCCACCGAATATATTATAAACCAAAACCGGACAGGTAGCCCATTTAGCTGGACACGACCGAAGATCTATTCTGATCTAAGTCAAGCGAGAACCCGTTTTAAAGTTTCATTTGACAATGTGTTTTCACATATTTGACGAGAAAAGCCATTGAATTCGCAAATTCGTATAGATACAAATAAAAATAGCAAACTTTATTGACTTCAAAAAAAAAAAAAACTCTTCAATGGAGCTAAAAAAAGTGGTAAGAGGTTCGATCAGAGGTCACGAATCAATGCCGATTGACTACAAATCCGCTCTTCAGTGTTGCTGGCAAAAAGTTGAGACATTCCTAGTATGTGCGGGACAACGATCACAAAGCCGCTTGGTATTTCGTAAAGGATTTCTCGTAACCTTCCCTAAGTCATCTAAGTTTCCTATAAAATTTTCAAGAGTTTTTTCGGAGGGCCAGCACTTCAAGCTCTTCGCACTCCGTATCTGGGCAGTCAAAAGATAGTGAACCGAGTCGATGTGTGGCTTTCGCAGTGTACGTGCATCCAAAGAACTCGAAGCATACCTTCCGTCCATTACAAGATGAACTATTTTGATAGATGTTCTATGCTGGAGCTTAGTACTTTAGACTACCATGTTTCGGGCCCCTACGAAGTCGATCCGCCTGAGTTCATTATGGGACATTTCGTCGTGGAGACTATATTTTTCGGCGATGGTACCAAAGATTCCTTCCTTGCTCACTCTGGGATTGAAGTCGCCAAGCAAGATGTTTAACTCGTAATGGGCTAGAAGTCAAGAGTGCGCTCCAAGCGTCCATAGAGTAGGTATTTAGTCACCTGGTCCTTCTCATCCGTGAATGGGGTGGGGGGGAGGTACGAGGGTGAAACGCGATTTTTAAAAATCTCGCTTTAATGCGGATTGTGGCTAGATGCACGTCCGCCGGGGTGTGTGACAGTAGTAGACGCTGCAAGCTCCTATAATTTTTCTGCCTTACCCCGTCCAGCGCATTCCTTCGATGACGGTGATGTCAGTTTTAGTATTCCGAAGGACATTATCCAGCCACCTTTCTCATTCAATATACATTGATTTAGGCCGTTTTGCTATTCATATTTTACAGTTTTTTTTCTATTCGGTTTAACAGACGTTTTCCGCGGTGGCCAACAGCATTTACATACATATATGTGCGCCACAATCAAATGAGGCTTTGATACATTGTAAGTTTTAAAACATATACGCAACTAGTTAGAGATGCAACAAAATGGCCTTCATACATATAAATCTATGTACTTACTAAAATCCTTTGCATATAAATCCGTTTCCGAATAAAGTTTATTTAAAGTGGATACAATACAAAATACAAGCCAACAACAATAGCTTTTCCATTTTCTGCACAAAGAAACTTTTATTTGCTCTTATCAGATTATCACTATCATTTAAGAGACAAACATACATTTGTATTCCCAAAAGCGTTACATGTAGAGGCTCCATAAATGATCTGAATTTTGTAGTGTAAATTCATTTAATTTAACCTCAGCATGAGCATAACACACACAAACACACGCTGACACCAAAACATATGTGTGCACAAAAGCTTCCTCTTATTGTACAAACCATAAAGCTGAATATTTGTAATGTAGTCTCTCCTCGGCCGACTTACATTTTAATCTTGTTAGCGTGCTGACCCACGCTGCAGTGGATTCACATGACATCCCCTTTGACCTCGGCAAATGAGTGTGCATATTTCCGTATAAAGGGCCATCTTCTCTACAGTATGCTTGCACCAACTCACCACCTCAGTGACGGTTAAACGACAAGTGACTGCTGTTTATATGCGATTTGTGGCCTTAAGCTCTATTTATTCAGCACTCCTAGTTGGTAGAAATACATATGTATGTATGTTGATGCATGTGCATTTTGTTTTTGTTTATTTTAGTTGTTGATGCTTGTAATGGTTGTCCTTGCAATGTTTCTAAAATGCACTCGTTCAGGTCTTCACATTGTTTGAAATTGAATTGTATGTGATTCTATTATTTTTGACCATAGTAAAGCTTTACTACATACATAAATATTATATGTATGTATATGGGTAACAATTAACCCTCTGAGGCCTGAATTAAATTCGGTGGGGCTTCAAGTTTTTTGATGACATACTCGTAGCATAGTTGGTTGAGTCTTAGATATGAACTCCCATAAATTAAAAACGTCGATGGTCTCTCGTTTGACTTATGTGACCAACCGTACTTCTTTCGGAAGTACAGTACTTCTTCTTGAGGCGTTGTACTTCGTCAGTGGTGGGTCCAGCGGGGGGGGGGGGGGGGGGGTCGGTTTCGGGGGTTAAACTACGTGCCAGTCAGTGGCTCGTAGATCAACACATATGTAAATTATGACTGTCAATCACTTCACATATGTAGCTGACAAATTTCATTGTAAGTGACTTTCGCGTTGACTTTGGCCTTAGCGTTGGTTTGACAGAACGCACGCTAAAAGTAAGCTTGTTACAATGAACGCTTGGCACCGAATGCTTTGGCCACGAAATTAACATACTAACGACAGATAAAATAATATTTCATACCAATAAATGCATGAAAAAAGTATTATTGGATTGTTCCTCCATTCCAAGACTCGTAGGCTTAATTTTTGGAAAATAAAATAAAGAGATTTGTGATGGGAGATTTTCAAACAAATTTTTGATTTATGAAGCATTCTTTATTTTTTATACTAATTCAATATTTAGCTTATCTTGTCAATTTAACTGAATTAAGTTTTTCAACTAGTATTTTCAAAAGTATTTTCGACAGTAAACTTTCTTAAACCGCTTTAATTTAACACCAGAATTGTAATATTTAAAATATTCCTCAAGTATTCCCGGTAGCAAACTTTCTTAAACCTCTTTATTTTGATATCTATATTGCAATATTTAAGTTATCTTATTAATATTATTTTATATAATAGTTAAATAAAAATTTTCAAACAGGTGGCATTTTGACAGTCATATTGCAATATTTAATGTGTCTATAAATTTTAGCAAAACTCTAATTTTCAAACAGGTGGCAACTCTGTAATTTTTTCTTCTTCTAGATTTTAAGTTAGACCACAAGCAATACATCGGTGAAAACTGCTTTCTATTTCTATACCAACAGACAGAGAAACAAAATTTCTAAAAATTCTCGATTTGGCTTCTGCTGCTTTATAAAGACCGTCCATATTAATTTTTCTTTAATATCTATTATGTACAGACATCGGCCTGTAAAAATTTTATTATAGGTATAGATAGGGCAAAAACAGCCGCGAGAAGGAATATTTTTTAGAGACCTTGTTGAGACACATTTTTTTCACTTTCCTTTCATGTGTATTTCATGTTTTTTTTTTTTGCATCATAGCGTACCCAGCGGCCGTTTTGGGCAAAAATAATTTGCAAGTTCAGATTCCTTGAACTACAAAACCCCCCGAGCGACCTTTTTGTTTTCTACATAATTGTATCTCAATCATATTTAATTGTTTTAAATTCTGCTCCGTTACCACAAACTTCAAATTGAAAAAAGCGCTTAAAACCACAAAGCTGGGAAACCTGAGAAATTACTTTTCTGTATGCAATCCAGATTTTCAGAAAACTTGCTTTCATCAATTACCCAGAAAAAAACTGAAAGTGTCGTACAATGTAATTCGGGCATAATTTGCACTCACAACATTCTAAGGTGTCATTTTAAACAAGCCGTTAAACAAATATTTCAAACTACAGTACCAAAATGTTAATGTGGCCTATATGCAACATCGACCATGAAAGGGTTAAATCAGATTGTAGCTATGTTGGTTGTTGTCCACTTTCGAATATTACAAATACACACACATACATACATATAATACATAGGTAGATACTACATGTGGATCTACAGCATTTGTTGTAGCCCCATTGGTTGGTTGACAAGGACATTGCTGATTGTTTTTACCCTCGTTTAGATTTGCAAACTAATATTTACTGTTTAATTTACTGCGTAGGTGTGCATGTGTAAACAAATATGGACAATATTTTGCCTATTGATACGCAGGTATGTGCTTATACATACATATGTACATATGTCCATATGCACGTATAATGTGACTGTTTAAAATTTCGAAAGATTACTACCTGATTTGTTTACAAATAGCCGGCATTAACAACTTTATTTGTGGTTGTTGTTTCTGAGAAACTAAATGGAAGTCCTAAAAGAGGATTAAAATTTAATTAAGCGTTGTCGCTTGAAATACAATGAAAAATATGGAATACAGGCTTTGGTACCTGGGCCATGGCATAGCAAATATTTAGATAGGGAGGTGGAAGCTTAAGCGTCTAGAGTGTTATCCAAAAAGTTCTTAGAAGATTTAAATGATCTGCTTACTATATATAAAGTACATCTAAATATGGGTTTTTCCAGCGAAAGGTTTACCCAGAAAAACTTGAATAAAATCTAAATTATTTATACTGCAGAAATTTGTATTTATTTTAATATTAGCTTAATAGTATTCGTCTTCGTCTACGGACTTGTGCATAAGTTTGCTGAATTCGACTTTTCAAACAAGTGGCAACCCTACTAAATATAGCAAAGAAATAAGCAAATCTCTTGTGTCTGACATTGTGATACTCATTTCCATTGTCTAATGAATTAAGCTGGATTTGATTTTTCAAATACCCTGCGACCCTCCTTAATATAGTACATAAATAAATCCTTTTTAAATTCATTTAATTTGATACCCGTCTTTTAATTATTCCTTTAATTTATTAAATAATTTAAGTTATTCTTTTTAAGCAGATGGCAACTTTCTTCACCATTCGAAATGCTCAAACTAAGGATTTTTTACCACGCCTTCGTTTGACGGCCACATTTAAATATTTGATATAACTTAGGCATACTTTAATTAAACTTGATTTTTCAGCAGCCATGTTCAAAATATTTTATAAAAAACCTTGTAAAACTTTTTCGTCTGACGGCCATATTGTGATACATAATTAAATAATCTAATTCCCCTAACTCAAGTTAAATTTTGTTCTTAAACAAGTGGCAACCCTCCTTCAATATGTTTAGAAATTAAGTTTATTTCAAAGCCATTTTGATTTATATTCATCTTGTAGTAATTAACTTGACCTGTTGCATAAACTGCATTTAACTTTGCAAACAGGTGGCAACTCTGTTCAAAATATTTTCAAACCACCACCGCTTTTATCTGACACTCATGTCGTGATACACATTTTGATTTTCATATTGGTATTCAAAATAGACGAAATTGTACGGTAACAAGCCCACCTCCCATATAACGGTATTTCCGAAAGATTCAAAAACTACGATATTTGTGTTAATACTGAATCCGAATGGTCGAAAATTAGTTTGTAAAGGAGAATTTTTTTTTATTAGTGCTAATAAGAGATATTAAACTCGCCACTTCAATCAACCAACCTCCAGCTGTTCTTGGTTTCCTTGAAAAATTTTTGAAAACTTTTCCAGAGGTAGAATTCTCCCAAAAAGGGGGTTTCTATGCAGAACCTGTTTTGGTGCTACTTCGATAACCTCGAGGAACGATAAATCGATAAATAATAGCGTTGCAGAGGTCAGTTCAACCTAATAGCTGCTTAGATTTTCATTTAGTTTAAAGTCTCTTTAAAGAAAAACTCTCAAATTTTTTGGTGCTCGTTAACGAAGTTCGAAATTCGTGTAGCAAGCGAATTGTCGCCAGCATAAAAAAATTGTGCGCCTCAAACGAGTCATTCCATTGCGGCGCTTGCTCAACACAGTTTGATGGAAAATCACATCGTATACTTTCCAAACACGTCCAGAGCCAATCCGTTTGCCTCTTCAACGCCTTACATACTCCTTTGTTTCGTAGTAAAAAATTTAAGTCACGAAAACAATTTTAAGAATTGGTTTGTTTGCGCGCGCGTACGCTACAAATCTAGAGACAGACAGCCAAGCCAGCTGACTGTCAGCACTCAAGCAGGCAATCCCAAGGCTTTGAGTATCCTTCCAGCAAACTGTTCAATTGACTAACTGTCTGTCTCTCTATATTAGGGTTGTTGCGAATGTGGTGTTTTAGACATGCACGGATGCGAATGCGGATGTCAATTATTTTTATACCCGAGCGCACTTGTTCACAAGGGTATATTAATTTTGTTCACATAACGGTTGTTTGTAACAGCCAAAATGAATCGAGATAGATATAGACAAATGTATACATAAATGATCAGGATGAAAAAAGAAATCGATTAAGCCATGTCTGTCTGTCCGTCCGTCCGTGTACACGATAACTCGAGCAAAAATTGAGATATCTCAACGAAATTTGGTATGTAGGTTTCCCTTAATCCAAGGTAGGTTGGTATTGAAAATGGGCGAAATCGGACTTTANAATCGGACTAAAATAACGGCCGATTCTCATATAACGGTAAATTTAAGAAATGCTTGAAACTTCAATATTTCGAAATTGAAGGACGCTAATTTACTCAAAATTGATACACCTCGGCTTACCATCTAGCGGAAGGTTTCGGAAGGGTGAAAAAACATATATTTAATACTCGCGCCGGGTATTTAATGTTCGGCTCCGCCCGAACTTAGACTTTCTTACTTGTTAAGAATTAATTTAGGTAAATTGTGTTATGTATTGCAGGGACTTTTCTTTTCAGTTTACAGCCTGTATCTTAAAGGGCCACTACTTGACAATATTGCAATACTGATGTGCAACAAGGTTGTATTTTTTCGAAAGGAGATGTCACCTGTTAAAAAATTAAATTCAATTGATTTAATAAGTTAAATACATGTACGAGGGTTGCCACCTGTATAAAAATCAAATTCAACTTCAATTAAGGCAATTAGGTAATTGAAATACATACATAACAAAAGACACAACATGGGTGTCAGAGGAAAAAGGTTTCAGAAGATTTTAGTTTGAAAACATTTTGAAGAGGGTTGCCACCTTTCTGAATTATACTAAATTATACCCAGGTTATATGGAATTAAAGAAATGAGTGTCAAGCCAAAGTGTCTTAAGAAGTCTTTAGTTTGAGCATTTAAATTATTTTCGAAGGGTTTGAAGAGGGTTGCCACCGATCTAAAAATTTAAATTCAAGTTATTTAATAAGTTAAAGTTGGCCATTAGTCCAAATGTGCTTAAAAAAAAAAATTATTTCTGAGCTGTATTTAAGAGCGTTGCTACGTATTTAATAAATCAAATTCAACTTAATTCATCAATTAATCGAAGCATATGTCACAATACCAGATGAAAGAGATCTTAGATTTTAGTTTGCAAATAGTTTTGAAGAGAGTTGCCAACTGTTTCAAAAGTCCTATTTAGTTATATGAAATATTTAAATATGACTGTCAAAGGAAAGAATACTAAGAAATATTTAGTGTGAAAATTTAGTTTTTTTGGCGTGTTTGAAGAGGGTTGCCACCTTTTAAAATATTGAATTCAAGTTATTTATTAAGTTAAATTAGTTATACAGACAAGTTAAGTTTTTTTGAGGTTAGGATTTTCATGCATTAGTATTTGACAGATCACGT
>NW_016171163.1:0-6875 GCF_001687245.7 Rhagoletis zephyria
CGTACTGCAGGGTAGTCATCTGTCTATGTGGAACACAATTCTATGTAACACTATTTCTATAGATCTTTCTTCCAGATAAGCATCTCGAATGATCAAGAATCGATCAGCACCCAATTCCATCATATGTAGGTCAAATAAGTAGTCTCCTCATTAGTTGAAATGACGACAAAGTGATGGGTCTGATATGTTAATATGAGACAACTTCTTGTCGATTTCCTCCTATAGCGAAGTAGTTAAGAACAAAAGGTCTCTTATTTATGGCATTTTGCCACGATGAACTTCACTGCAGTGTTGGTTGTAATTGTATTAGAGCGATGTTATTGAAACTTGGTGATTTATAATACTTGAATGTCCAACAAACCTTCCCTACAGAAATCGAATGATTCTCATTGACAACTAACTTATCTAGTCTACTGCAGACTGCTCCCGAAAAGTGTGTGTGTTTAGAAGTACACCCAGAGATTCCCCCTTGGTATCAGTCCAAGAGCCTTCAGGTGTTTGAATGCATCTGAAGCCCTTTTTGCTGTACTTAAGGATTTTATTTCTGAATCTGACTTCTTCTGAGGTAGCCTATTCACTACCGAACTGTCTCCATGCGCTTTACGTTACCTTCTTAGTACTTTTTGTACTTCCGTAGAATCTGTTCCTGATGTATCTTATAACAAGATGTTGTGGCTACTTTGAATGTCTTAAGTGCGTTTTCGATGTCTCTTTACTAGCCCTGTGCATATTTTTAGCCAGATATTCCAAAGTCACTTGTCGGTGTACCCTGCCCACTGTGTTGTGAAAGTAGGTTAATCCCAAGAGATTTACGCGTTGCTTACTACCATTTGGGTATAGCGCACCGATTTAAAATATCGCGGCTTCGCGCGATAGTCGCGCTTCATTGAACTCCGCCAAAAACGCTTATGCGGTTACAGCGCCTTACAGGAAGAAAAATAATGGTGTTTCGTGTATCTCGTGTGGATTCTCCGTTCAACCATTCGATACCGATATAAACGATGCTGAAGCCGTTATATTTAAATCCCAAAAAATTTTATCTTGTAATATTCCGTCAAAACAACAATTTATGTATATATTTGTCTGTATCTATCTCGATTTTTGAAGAAGTGGATGAACTTTTTTTACGCGTATTTTTTCACGGTCAACTTTTGAGCTCGTGCCTTTATTCGTGTCTAGTAATGATATGTTCTTATTTATTAAGGGCCCTATAAAACCCCTTATAAGAACACAGTATACGACTAGAGCCAATTGTTCTTCACGCTTAGAGTTTTATGTTATCCAGGTAGTTTATCGACCTTAGAAAATGGACTTTTGTTTAGGTAGTTTTTTATTTCGATGGGAGGATTTTTTCTTTTCGTTTTGCACTACGAGCTATATCAAATGTGCCTTAAAACTTTCAAAAAACATACTTACGTACAAAGTGCCATGCGAATATAAATAAAAAATTAATCAGTACTTATTGACTGGTTTATTAAAAGAATCTAAAACAATTAGAGTGGCCTTTCGACGATGATTTTAAGTTTCTTTTCAAATATTTTCGGTACGCCGTGAATATGCATAATTTTACATACATGTTTCTAATTTATTTTAATTTACTTTTTTTATGCAAATACCTATTCGGAGAATCAATCAAAAGGAATAGATGTGCCTTTAAAGATAAAATAAACAAAGCAATAACACACACGCAGGTTTGGTTTTGCCATAAAACGCTAATGGATTAATTGAAACTACCTGAGGGAGTATTTGTAAATACAATATGGGTATTCATCTAAAGGCGTAAATGTCTTGTAAACACGTAAGCTTCGCAAATAAATCGGTTCTTCTATATTTCGCTATACTGCGTCACACCACAAACGTCAAGGCAAACGGCTTCAGTTTTCATGCAACTAGCCTTTTTTACAGCAACAAAAAAGGTAATTTTCTCAGAAAACGCCAAATATCGCAATATCAAATTGACAGATTGAACTCTAAATTTCTTTAAAGATGACCAAATACACCAACACTTTAAAAGCTCATTTAAATATCACTTTAAAGAAAAAAATTATAATTTAAGTTTATGTCAGAAGTTTGTATTTTCCCTCCAAAAAAAAAGTTCTACAAAAAACTATTTACATAGTTTTAAAATACTTACTTTGCTCTTTATTTTTTTCTATTTTGTTAATTTTTTAGATAATTACTAGCTTAAACATGGTTGCTCGAAAATAGTTAAAAAAAAAAACAAATTACAAAATCGATTACAATATTTCACTCACAGGAAATGACTTTGACCACCCGGTAAGCAGTTGTCGTGCACCGTTAATTGGTTTGAAGTTTTCTTTATTAAATGCCAGAACAAATTTTTTTTTTAAGCACGAAAAACGACTTTTGGCCACATAAACTGTTCAAATTACCCATAGTGCATTGTGATGAAGAAAATTTTATGCATTTGTTAATAATCCAAGAAACTCGATTAGAACTACATTAAAACCGAACCCACTGCCTTGCTTACAACCCCGTCAAATTAGCAAAATTGCGTTTTAGAACTTTATTGTTCCGCCTTGGCTCAACTACTTATTAAAAATTCATGCTTGATTGCGCAAAGTAAATTTCGGTTTCCTTTAATGTTTTTGAATAAAGAAAAACGCTTATAAACCAATAAATAATTTTGCGCAATTTCGAAATCAAATACTTAAAAATTCCAAAAAATCACGGAAGCGTAAACACCCAACCCAACCATCATGTTGGCATGTTTTAACGCCTCCCCCTATAAAAAGTATAAAAAAGTAGTTGGCCATAAAAAATCAAACAATCAAATCATTTGCTATAGCAGAATGTGCGTAAATTTGTTTTGCTGAGTTAGAAGATTTAATTTAATTTCATGTTCTTGATTTTGTGGAATTTACAGTTCTCCAGTTTTCACTTTGTTGCTGCTTTGTTGCTTTGCTATGCAAACCTACTTTATTTTAGTGCCATATAGAGTATATTCAATTGCCATATACATACATACGTATTTATGTAGGTATGTTTGTGTATGAGTTCGCATTTTTGGTAGCTCCTTCACTTTAGCCTCCTTTTGCCTGTCTTCTGCCTTTTCGCCTTTTTGATGAATTTTGATTTATGAATTCGTAAGCCGCCCTCCAATAAATCAGTTCATAAATCGATTTCGCTCGAATGAATTCATTTCTTTGCTGCTACGTATTTTTTTGTTGTTGATTTTTTTGTGGTGTTATTTTTTTTTTTACTTTCTTATTACTGTTTGCTTTCTTGTAAAACTCACGCTTCTGCCATCTCCACGCTGGACTTGTTGTTTCGGCTACTTCGCAGCTCTGCCACTTCAGCTACACTTTATTTGTTGCAATCTACTTACTACCAACAATTGCCAGTGTCGTTGTTCATTGCCTTGGTGGTACATATGTATGTACCTTCTACAGTGCCACACTTTGCCTTCAACGTCAGCAATCCAAACCAATCAGCGGTCCACTTGATTTTGTACATATATGTATTTTGAGAACCCCCTTTCTTGACTGTTAAATATATTTCGTTTGATTTCTTGGCATATTGCAAGTGCCCTTTGTTATTGTTGTCCAGTTGGGCTGGTCCACTGCTCGAATGCTTGGCTGGCGTCTGCTTCTCGTATACGAAAACTTTTGGTTTATCAATAATAACTCATTTTCGTGTGCTACGCACATTCCACAGCAGCCACCACAGAGCCAAGCAAGTCATCCAGCCACGCACTGTTCCAGCTCCTTCTTATTGGCCATCGCCACAGCATGCGGTGCGTTCGTTAGCAAGCGGACAGCAACAACACCAAACTCATATTTTAGCTGCTTGGTAAAGTACTACATTTTCCATGCTATCCTATCCTAACCCCCATTTCATTTTTCTTGGCTCGCCAGTTTATTGGATCTTGCGGTTGGTGGCGTTTTGTCGGTTGTGGCTTGAACCCTTTTCAATCGAATTAAAATTAAATTTATTTACTTTTTCAGCACTTTGCAATTGGATTTGTTGTTGCTTGTTGTTTACTTAGAGATATTGGCATACGTATTTGTTTAGCAATTGCTCTTAGCGAAAATCTATAGAATATGTATTTCTGTGTTTGCTTACTTATTTATTTATGACTTAAGCTGACTGACTACCCAGCCAATATGCAAATGGAATGGAATAAGAAGTACAAGCACAATCAGAAAGAGAAAGTTTGGGAAAGGCGCAACAAATTGGTTTCCACACGGCAGGAGTCAAAAGAGTTTGCTGGTTAAGGCGGTCAAAGTGCAATACATTCTGTAGCTTGAAGGTCAAAAGAAGGGCAGGCGTGAAAAGCGTGTACTGGTTGGTAAGAAACTTACATTATGGTAAGAAACTTAAGCACAAATAAATGGGGAAAAATGTTCTTGAAAATTAATTTTGGTGTTGATTTGGTCTTCATATGCGTTTGACTTCCTCTAAAACTGTATACAAACTACTCATACTATTTTTTTTGACAGATGATGCAATGCGATTTTCTGTTTCTTGAAGAAAGGCATATAAGAAGAATGACAATCTTATATGTCCATAGGGTAGTAATTGCGCCCAACAATACAAAGAGGGTCAGAACGCATGCGCAGGTTGTCCTGCTTCGCAATAAGGACTCCATTGAGATGCTGGAGCAAAAGAAATGAGTCATTCGATACGGCCTCGACATGGCCAAAGTAAAGGTATACGGCAACGATGTCAATGCAGCGAAGAAGCTTATTGCGGAGGTAGAGCAGGTGGAGGAAAACAGCGACGGGGAATGGAGGAGGAACCCGAGCAGATCTATCCGATTGACGACCGGACCGGGGGATATACCTCATCGACGTCTTCGCTAAGGGTCGCACGCATGCTTCGGCTGAATACGGCGGAGCAGTTGATCGAGATGTCGAAAGACGTGCTTAAATTCACCTCAATAGGCGACGTGGGTGGCAGCAGTCAATATGGTGAAGGTACTCCAAATTAACATTTACCCTTTGCAAAGCAGCATCAGCTGCGCTGCCTAATCCCAGAACCATGAGCTGAAACTGCCTCGCTACATATTGGTAAGTAGAACCTCAACGGGGAAACAAAGGAGGTGTATCTTGATAAGTACGAAACTAAAGTGTCTCTTCTCTTTACAATTTAGCGATGAGGACAGAAAATCGGTAATCCTAGAAATAAATGGGCGACTAATAAAGATGGCATCCATGTACCTAGCGTACGACAAGTAGGTGCCAACCACATGCATTATAGAACTAGTGGCCAGCACGTGGGGGGCGCTAATCTTGGGAGGTGATGCGAATGCTCACCATAAGATCTGGGGCAGCACTGATGATAATGAACTTTTTCATTCCACCCTGGTGCTGCAGCAAACATAACAGCAAAGCTCAGCGTAGCTACACGCTACAATTAAGGGAGTATTAGCTCTAGAAGATTGAGGGAATCGAGGATGATGTTTGCTTGCTCGAGCTTCTCTCCTAGTTTGTGGTGAGCGCCTTGATAATAACAAACAAAGGGAAGCACTTAGTCAGATGTTGAACAATTATTAGAACTTTTGGCCCTTAAAAGCTGACTCATCCGAGTACGTATCAAGGAGACTTTGAAATTTCTACTCATACCTTATACACATAAAATGGGAAGTCATTAGATCTTTAGATAGAAAAAAAAGATCGAGCGGCTTGTCTGAGAATATTGGATAAACACAAATGCTTGGAATATTAAAATAAATTCCGTTTATGATGAGCCATTAGTATCAAGTAGGTAATGAAAAATGCCCTTAACCAAACAAAGGGAATTTTAAATTGGAGAAATCATAAAATGTATAACCTTTTTGACTAATATCATAAAAAAATATTTCCAACCTTTCAAATTTGTAACACCAATGTCCTAAAAGTTGACATGTATTTGCCATTAGTTTAAAAGCGCTCATAAATTTTTTGCTGATTACAATTTTTATAAATTTTACTTTGTCATTTAAAAGGCTATGCTTTTAGGCTAAAGTTGTGTACACATGAGTAAACATATTCGTCAAATACATGTTATAGCCGTCTGGTTAATTCCAATTACCATTTTGTTACAAACCAAAAAAAGAAATCACCTCTGCTCTAAGTTAACAAAGTAGTGTCTACAAATAAAACTCGAAGAAAAGAAAAGAAAACAAAAGAAGAAATATGCTGAATGTGACATTCGATTTGACATTGGTAAACTAACAGGTTCAATATTCGGCTATAAAAACAACCTAAAAGCAGGACCAGACAAGCGTCTTAAAAACAATAGAATCTATCATATTTCTCCGCTTTTTTTCAAATACCAGCCGCACATTAATTTTTCATAATACATTCAATAAACCTCGAAAAATTAACGAGTTTAATGGTTTTCTGTTATGGCAAAAGCGACGCCAGTTATTAGAGCTACCAGCAGCCAAGCCATCGATGTCTGGATCGGTTTGGATTTCACTCATTATTTGCGCAATCTCCATCGCCGCCGAGGGGCACTGATGGCTAAACCATCATCAACTTCGCTGATTCTATTACCAAATCAAGGCTGTAATACGTCCATCTATCGAATCGAAGGCAAGCGTAGCTTTAAAAAGGCAACTCAATTATAAATTGTCATCATTTTTGTTTTTTTGTTTCGATATCACAAAGTACGAGTAAGAAGAAGAATGAAAGCAATAAAAATCACTAAAAGCATTCATAAATGATGCGAAGCGAGTAGTGAGTGAGCAACGCGCCGCTAAAATGCTTTTCCAGCTCCCAGTTACATACACACATGTACCGAGTATGAAGCATCCACAGGCGATGAAGATGCGCGGCAAAAACTATAATATTAATGTTTCCATTATCAGTAGACATTAGGCAGTCTATTGCTGACTCGACATGCCAACGAAGTTTAGTAAGGAAAAA
>NW_016171163.1:7392-14820 GCF_001687245.7 Rhagoletis zephyria
TTTTATGGTTTAATAAAAAGACATGTATATATCAAGTGGAACAATTTATTTGCCGATTTTAACATAGCATAATTGATAATTTTAAAAAGTGCTTTTATTTTTCTATACGTTCAGTTTAAATACACCTAAAAATTTGGACCTTACCTTAAAATCAATTTTTTTGGCCTAGACTGCTGCCGTTTTATCCGATTTACCAACAGATTCTTTTACAATCACGCTCGGAAGGTATCTGAACGACTAGCAAGCCTTTATATTTTCTATAAGCAAGGCCAGATTGGCGAGCCTGGGTATCGCATATGGACAACATTGGCATCATCGCCGATTCACTCTGTGTAAGTATGGTGTTTAGAAGATGAGGATAGTACAACAAATTTTCTCAGGCACTATCCGGCCTCCGGATAATGTAAGAGATACATCGCCTTACCCTCGAATAACTGCTAGGTTTCCAAAAAGAGTGTGGTAAGTTTTTACCTGTCTTTCTCTTTTATTTAAATCCTCCCTTGCCTGAGTTTTTGGAAAAAAAGTTTTGGGTTTTCCAAACATCCACAATTCCGTTCCATCCAATATGCCGATGCATTATTTTCTTATTCTTCTGTGTTTTCTACGCGACCAACTCATGTTTAAAATCTACACGATCTACGAATAAATATACAGATTGCTGAATGTTAAAGAGCACAGGGAAGCCTTATACCCGATCCTTGAAAGGGCGGGCTTGAGTGCCTTTGCTCACTTGACTCACGTGCACCTTGAAGCCTCCCCAGTTATTGTGAGCGAAAGTTTCTGACGGCGGCTTCGATGGCCAAAAGTGGGAGGCCTTATTGGCAGAATGAAACTCAGTAAAAAAGGTTTTCTATAAATTATGGATGTTGCGCGCACCAGAAGGCGAGCACCACCAGGTGCTGGTAGACACCTCTTCACAGTTGGCAGTAGTGGAATTTTCAATTTGCAGCGTTGGCAACTCTGCATGACCTTAACCGTTGTGTCTTGTCACTCCACTGACATTGACTTAGATTAAGAATATCGATTTCAGACTTGCTTGTAATACAACAAAATCCATTCTTTACAGTCCGAGTTTTTTGTTTTGACATTTATTTAATTGTTTACTATTTTTTACAAATGTTGCTGCATAAAATTAACTAATTCGATAAGACATAATAAATGAACCACCGATTTTGCTTGACATTTTGCCCATGAAAAAACCGAAATGAAAACACACGACGAAATATTTCATAAGATGATGCGCATTGATTTCTTAGAAACTTTTTAGTTAATTTATTACTACTTATGTATTTACTAATATTTCAGTATTTTGCTGTTATTAAAAATTATTTCGTTGTAATGTTGTGTAAAAAAGCAAATGAACTCAAAAGCACAACCTTTAACACAGTTAATCTCTTACAACTTAATGCCTCTGCATGTGGTAGGTAAGTCCGTCCGTCTGTCCAAAGCAACTCTCCGTCAACACAGTTGATTTAAAATATCAAACAGTTTAGTGACACACTAAAGCTTCGGAAGAATATTAACATAATTTTTTAATGTTTAATGAACTCATTTCAATTTTGTGCAAAGGTAATGCCCAATGACATTGGATTGTGTAAAACCCTTGGCATGGAAAATCAATCCAATAAAAAATAAATAAACAGTTTACGCTTAAATATATATAACACAGGGAAACATTGGTTTTGGTGCGGCAAACGTTATAGTCATTTATTGAACAATAAAAAAAATCTGGAAAATCGTGTTATTAAAAGAAAAAGAATGGTATTTTAAGAGATTGTGGCCGAAAGTTCAAGCCATAGTTTAAGCCCAAGTGGAGGCTATCCTTTTGTGGGTGATAACCTTTTGTTTAATCGCGGTAGGTACTCAAACTTCGCCAAAATCAGTTTTTGCTGTTAAATAAATGACTCTAAGTTAACATCAAGACAAGGAGAAGGGATAGTTTTTTCAGTAATAGTGGTCGAGAGATCTAGCTTTACTTTAGGCCTAAGTGGAAGGTTCTATTACATAAAATGTGATTGCATTAGATATAACGTCGCTTGGCGTGCTTTTTGAACTCGTATCCGACAAATGCAATAAGACAACAAATTCTCCACAAGAATCCCAGCGAGGAACGAATGAGAAGGGACCACAGACCTGAGCCCATAGTCTACGCCTATATATACAAATGGTTCTAAGCTTAAGAAAAGAGTGGGTAGCGGGATTTACTCTGACGAACTCGCGCTAAACCACATTTTTCGCTTACCGGAGCATTGTAGCGTTTTTCAAGCAGAATTAAACGCCATATGGAGGCGGCTCAGTGGCTCATAAGCTCCGTTCCTCCAAGACAGCCTACTGCTATCTATTATGACAGACAGCCAGGCTGCTATCAAATCTCTCAAATTTAACGAAACAGCGTCCAAAGTAGCCATAGAATGCAGGACGACTTTCAAGCAGCTGGCACCAAAATGCTCCTTGACTGTTGCATGGGTACCTGGACATAGTGACATTCCTGGCAACTGCCTGGTAGACAAGCTGGCAAGAAGCCGGACGAAGTCAATTCTGCTAAGAATGCGGGCATACCCCTAAGCTCCTGTAAACCCAGAATAAAGGCTGAACTCGTTGACTAGGTAAATATCAGATGGGCAGTGGAAACCACCTGCCATGCTATCAGGCAAATTTGGCCAAAGATTCATGTAAAGCGATCCATAGCTCTTACCCGGTTGGACCGTTCCTATCTCAGATTAGTAGTCGGGGTAATCACCGGACACTGCCTTATGGACACACATAGAAAAAGATTAAGATACCCCACCAACGATTTTTGTCGCAGTTGCAGAGACGAGGAACAGGTGAAGACAACGTACGATTGATCGGTGAGTACTCCCTTGCGAGTTTAAGATTACTCCCAATTAATTACTCCCTATACTTTTGTGTATCAGCATGATTTTTGGCAATTTTTTTAACTCATTTTCTTCCATACAAAGTATATTTTCCAATTTGTTTGTATGGAAAAAGTGCGTAATACATTCAGAATAAAAATTATCAAAAATCAGCGCTATTTTCTTGGAACTTTAATTCTACACCTTGTTCTACTAAAATTTAATGCATACTCAGAGAATTCTAAAAAATCTGATTGAGAAATTTTGAAAATATAGACGCAATTTTGCAGAATTTTTATAATTTTTACACAAAGCAGCTATAGTTTTATAAAAAGAAAAATGGGAGAAAATTGTTAAAATGTCGTGTCCCTATCTATTTTTCTACAACTGTACGTGTAAGCGCCAACTAGGGTTTTTTTTTTTGGATATAATACATATAACGAATTAAGTTAATTATTAATTATGTGAGTGGTTGTTGCAACTTGCAGATTCACTTGCCTTCTAAGATCTTACAGCATATAAATTAACAATTATATGTCATAAAATGTAAATACATACATATGTATGCATGTATGTAAATATAAATGCTCACAATTTTATAATATTCATCATCGCCTGCTACTAGAGAGACCATTTTTAAATCGATTAAATCGAAGATCGATTAATCGAGCCCTTCCTAATCGATTTTTTTCGATTTTTTAATTCCGATTCGATCCAAAAAAATTCGAGAATTTAATTTTTTTCTTAATTCGATTCTCGATTCACTTTAAGTTCTATTTAGTTACTGTAAATTTATGTTGTCAAGTTGTCTTACCTTCAATCTGCAGCCACCGACTTAATGAGTTTTTGAATAGATGAATATTTCACATATTTCTGGAACAATTTCGGGTATGTCTTCAGTTTTGTAGCCCATTTAATTTTAGTATAATACATGGGCAAGTCTCAAGCATCTGCTAAATATCGTTGTTTCTTGGCAATTTGTTTGTTGCCTTTCTGTTGTTGCTTTTCTAAAAAGGATAATTAAGGAGTGAAATATAGAGTTAGCGAAAAAAAATATAAAATAATTTGAATTGCTGTATCGAAAAAACTTGTATCTGTATAGGTATAATTTATTTTTTTAAATAGCGGTTAATTTTGAAATAAACCACACAATTTTTTCTCTTTCGAAAAATTTCGAAAAAAAATTAACTACTTTCTTAAGTAGGGCTAAAAATTTGTGAAGTTTCTGTTTTTGTCTTAATATAGAAAAACCTTATCTCACTTTTAACACTGGATTTTTGGATATATCTAGATATACCATTATGAGCAATGCATGTTTTAAAATCTTGGGCGACCGATTTATTTTTTGACGATTTCTTTCTGCTTCGATTATTTTTTATTTCGATTCGAATCGATATTTTTTATTTCGATCTGGCATCTCTACTTGCTACCCTAGCGCACTGACTTTGCCCTTTTGTCCGCCATCAGCAAACACTTCATGCACCAAGCATCTGCTCACTTTTTCTTCAGTTTATTTTCAGTTAGTCGCCTTTAACACAATGAATTACAAATAAAACATACAAACATACATACTACATTTATATGCACACATTTACAAATGTGTAATAAAGCATAACAAAATCATCTGTATATTTATGGTTGAGTTGTAAGTGGTGAAAGAGTTGAATGAGTTCTTCATTAGCATTCGTCCAGATTGCACTCCATTGTTGACCGAAATTTCCACTTAGCGACCGAAATGTATCCCCTTTGTTATTGAAGAACAACAATTGTGTGTATGGTATGTATGTCAAAAGATTTTTTTCTATATGGTATATTTGAATAATTTTGAGCAGCAAAGAACGAAGAGGATGACGAAATAAAAGAAATCAGCAGATAATCTATGATAAAATGTGTTGATGTGTGAATGACAATTTTTATTTAGACTTATAAGTAATTGGGTGAACAGAGAGATGACCTAATTATGTTTACATAACGGGTGATTTTTTAAGAGCTTGATACCTTTTTTTTTAAAAAAAACGCATAAAGTTTGCAAAATCTCATCGGTTCTTTATTTGAAACGTTAGATTGGTCCATGACATTTACTTTTTGAAGATAATTTCATTTAAATGTTGACCGCGGCTGCGTCTTAGGTGGTCCATTCGGAAAGTCCAATTTTGGGCAACTTTTTCGAGCATTTCGGCCGGAATAGCCCGAATTTCTTCGGAAATGTTGTCTTCCAAAGCTGGAATAGTTGCTGGCTTATTTCTGTAGACTTTAGACTTGACGTAGCCCCACAAAAAATAGTCTAAAGGCGTCAAATCGCATGATCTTGGTGGCCAACTTACCGGTCCATTTCTTGAGATGAATTGTTCTCCGAAGTTTTCCCTCAAAATGGCCATAGAATCGCGAGCTGTGTGGCATGTAGCGCCATCTTGTTGAAACCACATGTCAACCAAGTTCAGTTCTTCCATTTTTGGCAACAAAAAGTTTGTTAGCATCGAACGATAGCGATCGCCATTCACCGTAACGTTGCGTCCAACAGCATCTTTGAAAAAATACGGTCCAATGATTCCACCAGCGTACAAACCACACCAAACAGTGCATTTTTCGGGATGCATGGGCAGTTCTTGAACGGCTTCTGGTTGCTCTTCACTCCAAATGCGGCAATTTTGCTTATTTACGAAGCCATTCAACCAGAAATGAGCCTCATCGCTGAACAAAATTTGTCGATNTTACATCCAGCACCGGCCGAGGGCCCACTTTGACCACCATGGGCCCACTGTGATGTCATATTAAAGACTCCCTGCATCTCTTCTATTACCTTAGAAGTAAAACCAATTTGCGCTGCGGAAATTAATCGCTCAGGAATAATTTACTAAAAGAGCGTTCAATTATGGCGTATGCCGATGACATCGACATCATCGGTAACAAAAATGCTCTCACGACGTACGAAAATCACACCAAAAGTCACTCGAAATGCCGCGCTGACGAGGCGGCGATGAGCTGAATGAGCTTTACAATGACATGGGCATTTAAATACAGCGGCTCGGCTGGGTTGGTAATTTCATTCGAATGAACACCGACCATCAATCAGATATGACTCCAATTACATGTCCAAACAGTGGTCACTCCAATCGGAGGAGAGGGCGGGGTCTAGGTTTATCCAACTTAGCCCAGATATGTTTGCCTTGCAGGATGTGGGCTCCTAAGCCCATGTTGTATTTGGCGGTTCGATAAACTTATTATCCTGCGGGAATTTGGAGGAAGATAACGGAATGCCCGCATTACGAGCGGAACTCTTTGCAGACAGTAAGGCAATTTCCTGGCTAGTTCACCTGTGACGTAACTCATGTCATGAAAATCTTCCATGAATATTTACCACAATTAAATAAGTGCGTTATTAGCTGCCTGATTGTCAGCAAAGCTAGCACCTGCATTAATGATTAATAGGAGAATAGATTAGCCACCTTGCAGCTTCGGTGCCTGAAATCTGCTGGAAGATCTTCCAAAAATCCTTGATCCACGCGCTTAATGAAAGTAAAGCCCCGTGTTCATCATGCACACCACCCTTTGAACTTTTGCTAGTTTTTTTTTTTTACTTTAGATTTATCCCCAGACAGCCACCAATTTGTGATGTCGTAGCACAGAATGTGGCACATAACTTGTGAGACTTTAAGTCCAATTTTTTTTTTCTGTTTTATCCGACTTCAAAAAAAGGGGAAGGTTATCAATTCGTCGGAATATATATATATTTTTTTATGTATGAATATTACCGCATAAATTTTGACCACGTCAACCGATTTCGATAGTTCTTTTTCTGTCAGCAAGGTTGTGACTCCATACTAACTTGGTTTAGATCCGATCATTGGACCATGAAGAAATTAACGGTACTCCTGATTTTTTTATATGAGAATTGAATTCCGTCATGTTCTTTGCTTAAAAATTACTTGTACTTTTATTATTCCTTATTTTTCGTTAGGTATGGATTTGATTCGATACCTTGCGACTAAAGCATTTTTTGAGAGATCTTTAGTTCTAAAAATACCACAGAGTACCGGAATTTCTTTATTTATTGCTATCGCTTTATTTATATTCATTTGGGAAAATATTTTTTCGACATTGGCTGTGGCTACTGGAATGCAAAGAGCAGCTGAAACTATCACCCATTTTATCTTGAAAATTTTTATTCAAAATATCTCGGTATTAAAAATGTATAAGCTTGAATAATTTAATTTTCTTGCATTTCCAAAAAAAACACCGAAAGGTATTTTCCTAAAATTTTTAAAAATCTGTATCTTTTACTGGGAGATAATCCAAAAAATTGTATGCTTTTCTAAAAAAAACTGAAATTTCCCGTTAAAACTATACATATGACAACACTGCTTGTGGGCTTCAGGGCACACATTATAATCGGTGTCAATGCTAGTTCCCAAATAAACGAAGTTCTCTACTTTTTACAAGCTTTTTTCGCAGTTATACTTGTCAACAGTGCCTTGGGTGCCAAGGCGCTAAGACTATTACTGACAAGTTCCGCAGCTCTTATCATTTTTTTCCACGTCATATGAGGGAATTCCGACGATAGCGAGTTGCTCAG
>NW_016171164.1:0-14817 GCF_001687245.7 Rhagoletis zephyria
TCTACCTCATCTGCTAAAAATAGGTATAGCATTAATTAGAAATCAATAAAGCAAAACAAGTTCGGGGTATTTTGGTTTATAAGAAAAAAATGTGTGAAAAATTCATACTTATTCAATGGGGTTCCCCGATCTTAACAAATTAGACCACTAAAACAACAGTCTTCTGTCGGGAAACACGCGAGCTTGTAGAACCAACAGTTTTGGAAATGACAATAGGTTAATCTGTTCAGTCCAATTTGAATAAGATACCCTGACGACACTAAATACCTCAACACCTCTTTATATACCCACTCACACCAGCTCATCTAACCTTCTTCCTAAGCTTAAATGAGAACGAAGACAACATGTAGTCGATTCACTGATTTAGATGGAGTTTAGTAAATTGTTACAAAAAAAAAAAAAAAAAATAGTGAAAGATTTCATTTCGACTATTTTCTTCTTCCGACTTTCCTTCTATTTTGTAAATAGCTTTCTGCAGAAGAAAATTTTCCAGTATTCAGATATATAAATGAGCAAGAATATTTTTGTTTCATTTTCAGTAAGATAAATGTTTAGAATTTTCCAGTAACAAAATTAAGTTATAACTGAATAACTGACAACAAAGATACATTTGCCGAAAAATTAATTAAAGCAATTATCGACCGCTATTAGAAGAGATTGTTTTATGTTTTTCATTTTGTTCAAAACACTTCATATTTTTAATATTTAACTTCATCACTTGATGTACTTTAATGGAAGCTAATCATACTTACTTTTTTCATAAGAATATTAACGCATGCATTTTTGCAGAGAAAAAGCATTCGATTTCATTTCACACTTTTCTTAACAAGCAAAGCTCAACAACTCAAGTGCTCAGAAAATTTATTAATCTTGAGTCTTCCTGTTTCCTTTTGCTATTCTCCTTTTTGAATTGAAACTGTAACCGATATGCTGCTTCCGTTCCAACATTTGTAGTTCTTAACACCTGTCACTGTCAGTTAAATTAATTGAAAGGAATTCAAGTCAAAGACTGATTTATTAAGTAGACACACGTATGCATGGGTGTATGTATGTGGTAAGTATGTACATAGGCATGTGGGTACATACATATGTATGAGCATGTATGAATTTGTGGATATGAAAAACCACATGTGCATTAATAATACAGAGATGTGCATTCATAAGTACATACATACATACATACCAATTATCTGTGAATATGTGCTACTGAATACATCACGGCATGCGGAGCTTCACTCTGTAAGAAATGAAATGCAGACACTTAATTAGTGGCAAACAAGATGCTAGCAAANTTCTTCCAGTTCGCAATGCTAAATATTATGGTTTTCTTTCATTTTCCTCTCTTACGTCCTTACTCGGTGAAAATTTCGTTGCGAATGAGGCGATTTTGCTATACACAACGCAAGCGGTTTGATCAAACATCAACATGGCGGCCAGAAAATCAAAAAATTTTGATTTTTTGCTCAAATTTCCCTCAAGCGGCCAAACCTTCAAACACCCCAGCACAAATGGCTTGAAGCAAAGGGAAATTTCGCTTGGTTTGTCAAACCGCTTGTGTGGTGTATTTCGCTCTTAAGCAAATAACTACCGTGCTACTTAAATGCTAAAATGCAGAAGAAAGATGCTTATGTGCTTAATATAAGAGTGTAGATAGTATATAAGTAAGTATGTAAATATGCACTTTTCTCGAAAGTGACACGCGTTTGGAAATAAGTAAGTACATACATACATACCTAAGTTAGGGCGCGTCAATTTGTTTGGGAAATTTTGTGGGACTATGCAGGTATAGGAATATTCTACGTGGAAATCTAACAGAATTTAGGTCTCAGATCAATTTCGAGCCTGCCAAATAGCGCAAAAGGTTTTTGTTATCCTGAACAACGTTTTGTTTTGCTGTAGTGTTATAAAGAAGTGTTTAAATTTTATATAAAAAAGCCATTTCTGGAGTTATATTTTTCCTAAAACACCCACCAGAGGTCAAAACATTTTATTACATTTGAATAGAGAAAAACGTATGTTTTTTTCCGTTTAAAATTTATTTCTTACAAATAAAATATTTTTTTAGACATTTCCATTTTACTACAATTTTTATTCAATAATCAATATTTTCTCAAATTATAAGCTCTACAAATCTTGCTTACTTTCCATGCTATAAATATTTTACGGTATTTATCAATTACATATCGCGACGTGCTCTTTAAAATTTGAAAATGTCTTTCAATGGATTTAATATAACAAGAAATTGAAGGGTCGGGAAGTTGTGGTTCATCTCATTCTAGTGTATTCCTCTGCCATACCCGCATAGTAAAAAAAAATTTACCCGCTCCAATACATCGTCCGACAAAATCCAACAGTTTCGAGCGTTTCCATTAATCCTAGAAAATTATATTGACCTCAAAAGGAAATAACTCTTTTTCTTACGTTTTCATACGGGGAGACTAAATGCACGACACTGGACCTCTAACAATTGTCCTAGTGAGGGGAAATTCATGGAGGATCATTACCATACCAAATGCTATGCTAAAATTTGAGCCTTATTTCGGTCGCATTGCAGGATTTTTTATTTTTTTTTGACGTGGTCTAATGTACATACATGTACACAGGAAGCATGTGCTTATGAGCAATTTGAAATAAGCACACTTCGGTTTAACACCAGCTGCTGAGAATTTCAATCTGGCTGAAATGGATGTCTTCATGTATGAAATATCCACTATTAGGATGTGAAAAAATTTCTGAAGTTCAGAAAACTGTTTAAATTTCTGATTGACTGCGTAAATATTTGGGGGTATGCAAATGTCAAAGTTGTTAGTTGTTAATTTTGCTAAGCGAAAGTAGAACTTCTCGAGACATCTCTGTGTTAAACGAACCAGTTGCATAATCATGAAAAATCTTTAGCTTACTAGGAACGAACCAGTTTATCTGCAGTGTATTGCCCTATACGGTTTCCACGAAGGTAATTGTAAGCGAAGAATTTCATTTTAGCTGAGTTAGAGACAAGTGTGCGATTAAGCGGGCAAGATTAGTGCAATCAACATTTTTAACCTTGTAAGGTTTACGAGCATATCTCACTTTAACATCAAAGTAAATCGCACTTCCCTTCTTTCAACTGTTGTACTGCAGTAGTAAAAGTAATAAAACACAGGTGTGTGCGGAGGATATATGTACATATGTTTAAATACACATCTGTACCCATATGTATGCAAGTATGTATATAAATATATAGTCATACACAAAATACTCAACAAGTGTATTGAAGTATAAACGCCAATAAAGACGTAAAATTTTAGGCTATGTACAGCTTAAAGAAGAAAAGTTTAGAACAATCCTCATGCATCTGAGTCAGTCAGTCTGAGCATTTCATGTTTGGGAGTTTATATGTATGTACATTAGGGTGGTCCAAAATGCATGTGAAAAAGTAGAGTCGGATTTTTTTTGCTCTCACCCCCTAGGATTGTGCTATACCGAAAAAATATGCATTTATTTTGTGTTGTTTGTGAAAGTCTCCTGATTAGAACCAGAGTTCTCCGATTGTAAAATATTGATTTTTAAGAATTGTATACCATTTCTACGAAAAATTTTATTTTTCCCGTATAAAAATACATGGAAAACTTTGAGCGCTTTGAGCGACCTCTAAATATTTTGTGATTTCAAAATAAAAAAAAATAGGGCTATACTTTTTCGATATAGAGCAATCCTAGGGGGTGAGAGCAATATAATTCTGACTTTACTGTTTTTGGATCACCCTAATGTGCATATGTATGTACGTATATACATATATGCGATGCTAGTCAAAGTCAAGCAAGTCATTCATTTTAATGCTTCTTTTATCTCTACCAAACAAAAAATAAACTTTTTAAACTGTGACAAGAGATAAAACACATGCCTGTGACCAAGAAGTATTTACTTTCTTTCAACATGAAATAATTCCCCAATTTACTTTAGGGGAGATATAGATATGTACAGTGGCGGTCAAAAGTGGATGGATGGTGTTTCGTTTTTAATATTTACAATGTTTTTCAAGCTAAAATTTTTTTGATATTTTTTGTTATAAAATATGGTTCATGCTTTAACAAAAACCATATAAATCACACTTTCCAGAATCATCAAAATTTGTATCTAAATTTCGAGCTTTTTAACATGATTTTTTTTTAATTTTTTTGGGTCTGCAGTTAACAGGATTATAAAATTTAAGTAAAATTAGTGCAAGTTATGAGCGGCTAAAAAATAGCATTGATTTTTAATAATTTTTTGTTGGAGACATTTTGAACTTTTTGTCCATATAAATATGCATTTTTTTGTGGTAGAATATGCGCGAATAAGTCAACGCCAGTTTTCTTAAATTTCGCTTTTTATATGAAAAATCCGAAAAATCCGTCAGCAAAAAAAAAAATATTAAAAATCAATGCACTAATTTTACTAAAATTTTATAGTCCTATTAACTGCATACCCAAAAAATTTCAAAAATTTCAGATTATAAAGCTCGAAATTCCGCCTGAGAAACTCTAAAGCGAATGCGTTCTCCTTGTAAGTAGGTCGGGTGGGTTGCTCCAAGGCCAACGACGCCTACTTGCAGCCGCACCTAGTGGTGAATAGACGCTAAGTCAGAGTAGCCCTACCGAAGCCCCACTGTTTCTGTGTGACTCAGGGCTACACTCTGGATGCGTTTTCGCATCCCGCAAATGGATTTTTCGCGTTACACAGAGTTCGTGAACAGGCAAGCAAAAATCGTGCAACTCAAGAGGGAGGTGAGACGTATGTACTTTCAGTGTTTATAATAAACTTATGTGTTCTATATACTTAACTGCTTTACAGCGTTGAATTAAATTTGTTTGATGTTTTTACGACCAAGTTCCGATTTGCGTGATTTTCATCCGTCACTTTATATGGCTTTCAATTTATGCTTATATTCATACATAGATACATATGTATACACTAAAAAAAAGTAACACAATTTTCTCAATCAGTACATTTTTGGTTTTTCATGTTAGCGATTATATATTTTTGAACAGAAAAAGTATTATTTAAACAAACTAATATCCTATTTCCACCAAAGGCTTATGTACATTTAAGGGCCCAGATAAGTTCCAAGAATTTTAACATAGGGTGATCCGCAAGGTTTATTCCTTAATTTTGGCTTTTTTCCTTTCGTGTACTTCTACTTAATAGGTGGAATTATCCCCTTCGAGTTGTAATCTCCTTTTTTCAATCGGTATAAACTGCAGTTAAGGCTTGGGGAAAATCAGTTTTAACCCTAAGAATGATACAAAAGTAGAAGGTAGTTTCATTTATTGACATTCGTTGTTGTTGTCGACCACTTGAGTTTTAACAAGTTTATGACATTTAATTAAAGTGATGCAACCAGACATTTTTGTTTCTTGAAAAAGTACAAAAAAAAATGTTTGAAGTAAGTGAAATTGGATAAAAATCAGTGTTGACAAGTTATTGCAGTAGTTTACCCCGAAAGGCATGCAATTTTCCCCTAGATTACCCTTTCACAATGGTATCGCAAGTTTCGTATTTTTGTATGTCGTAAACTTTAAAAGCTTAAATAAGTGTTTGGGGGACTTGAAACTACAACGAACTATTTTTTTTTATACTGCGAAAATCCATAATATCATTTGATGGTACTTTGCGAACCCCCTTAATATATTTTTTAGGCGTTTAAAGATTAGCACATACAACAACATGACACTTACGACATCGTTGTGAATACACCAAATATGTTTACAACAAAATGTGGTCCATTTTTTCTCAGTGTAGAGTATTTATGTACGTATATGAACTTAACAGCTTCCAATTTCATTTTATTCTACCAGTGAAGAAAACTCAAAGTCACATTTGGTAAAAGATATTCACGCATTCACTGAACACTCATAAAATAGCTTTTATGTCTTAGCAAACTGCAAAAAAGCGAAAAAAGAAAACAAGACAAAAAATTTGAAGTAAAATAGATCAAAATAAACAAGTGAAATACGAGTACACGTAGCGCGCAACATAAAATACATAAAAAAAATTAGCAGCGACGAAGGAAGGCCACTGAAGGCGAAGTAAACATCGGGTATGTATATGAATATATACATATATCTATACAAATATATATACATTGTATACATATGTATGTATGCCCTTGGTCTAAATTTTTTTCCAGCCACCCACAGAACTGAAGAATATGCAAAACAAGGACACCCGCATATCTTATTTTCAAATCGGTTAACATTTAACAATCCTTCCACAGGGCTAACTGTCAGTTATGTCTTATTTGGTCTCAGCTTTTGGGCAGTGCAAAGCATTACTGTGCAGTCTCTCAATCCACCGAGCTGACTGTCCTTCTGGGTTCTTGAATTGTAATAGCCACTTCAGTGCTGCATGATCCGCCTGAACTAGGAAATGTTACAGTAGGCAACTACCTTCTCCTGCCCATCAATTACCTGCGACATCGCATAACCACTAGCATCGGTGTCCAAAATAAACGTTTCCCATGAAACCGGGTAGCCGTTTTTTCAGAGCTTGGAAAGCCCCCTCCTGCTCTTTGTGCCATTCGAAGACTTTATTTTTCCTAGAGAATTAATGGAGACTATTAGCAACACTGGCAAAATTCAGAACAAACCGGCGAAATAAGTGCATAGTCCAAGAAAACTTCGTAGCTCGCGAAAGTTCCTAGGTCTTGGCCAGTCTTTTACTGCTTCTATTTTTTCCTTCGCAGTGCAGACACCCTCCGTTGTCACCTTGTATCCTAAGTAGTTCCCCTCCATCTTGAACAGTGAGCACTTTTTGGTACTTACTTTCAGACCAGCATAAGCTTTCCTCTGGAAAACTTCTTTCAAATTCTTCAAGTGTTCCTCAAAGCTGTTACCTAATACGATAATGTCGTCTAGATACACCAAACATGTCTTCCAATGCAGTCCCTTAAGCATATGGTCCATAAGCCTTTTAAAAGTGGCAGAAGCATTGCATAATCCAAAGGGCATCACCGTGAATTGCCAAAGAACATCTCCAAAGCTGAAGGCTGTCTACTCCTTGTCAGCCTCACTTACCTCCACTTGCCAATAACCGCTCTTAAGGTCGAGTGTTGAGAACCGTTTCGTGCCAGCTAGCAAGTTCAAAGTGTCATCGATCCTGGGCAGTGGATAGCTGTCCTTCTTATTTGCATCGTTAAGTTTTCGGTAGGCTACGCAGAACCGCATTTGATCTTCTCTCTTCTTCACAAGTACTACCGGCAAACTCCATGGACTCGCCGATGGTTAAATCACGCCATTTCTTTTATTATTTGGCTTACAGCTTCACGTTTGGCAAGTGGAACACTCCGAGGAGCTTGACGGATTAGCCTGACATCACGAGTATCAATGCGATGTGTCACAACGTTGGTCCTGCCTGGTTTGTTGCTGTTCTTGTCGAATACTTTAGAGTATCTGCGGAGAAATTCCTTAGCCTTGTGCTGGTATTCTCTTTCCAACCATTTACAAATAACTGCTGTTAAAGATCTGCATTCCCCTGGAATCACCCTATACATATGTACATACATACATACATACATATATGCAAGTTTGTTTATTCAGATTCTTTGTATACCACAATTATGTATGTATGTATGCATGTTTGTTTGTATTTATGCATTTGCGGTCGCTCGAGCGCTTCATTTACGACGAGTATTGGGAATATGGGTATTTGCTCAGCCATACGAGAAGGTATATAAACTCCGTGTTTCCATGAACGGACACTAGCTTAAAGTTATTATTAAAAAATTTATATAATGAAAAATCAATATTGTTTATTTTCGAATTATGTATGCACGTACATACCGTATATATGTTTGCACGTATTTATATGTGTATGTGTGTAATGATAATAGCTCGTTAGACCCATAACAATGTTTGTAAAGAAAACAAAAATAAAATGAAAACAACAGCAGCGACCGTCCTCAGACTCCGAATACGGGCGAAAGCTGAAGATGGGCAAGTGATGATACAGTAAACACAAAGGACCAACTCAATATGTATGTATGTATGTATGTTTCTCATAAAATATGAACTCAATATTGATGCTGTTGGCAATATTGGTGCTGTGTTCTTAGTGATTGTTTGGTCTCCGTTATTGCTTTGGATATTATGGCTGCAATGGCGATAATGATAATATCGTTGGTAATAGCCCTGCGTTTCAAGTTGGTTAATAATAGCCACTTGTCTGTCGCACAGATGCTATTCGAGCAGGTGGCTGGCTGCCTTGTTGAAGCTCGAATTTACTTATGCACTATAAATAAATGTACATTGCATTACAAATATGTATATATTGATTTTTATGCCATTGCCACTTGTATCATTGCGGTTGGATGTTGTTGCCTAAATTTTTACCATTTGTGGTTTTTCATGAGCAGCGGATGTTATTGCCTGACTGTGGTTTTCTGCTGTCAAAAATATTTTACGAAGAGCGTTAAAACTTTTAAAATGTTTAAACTGCATCTAAAATACTTTACGTATTTATTTGTGAGTTAAATGACATGGAAAAAGAGTACCGATTTTTTTGTAAGAAGATTTATGCGCCCTAATATACTGGTATGGAGAAATAAGGCTAATATAAATTCTTTAAAGAATTGAATTTTAGACATCAATATTCTAAAAAAAAAATGCAATAGCTTTCTTTGCCAATGAATTCGCAAAATTTTATTTTCTTTGCCCAGACCAACATCGGTTGTGGTGTCAAATGAGAAGGTGAAGAAGCTAACGAAAATACACGTGAATAGCACTTTAAAGCTAAATGTTTTACTTGCTAGGTCAAATTATAGCACAGACCAATTTTTGTTACAAATACCCTCTTCTGTGGAAAAGTGTGCTAGACAAATTTACGGAAATTAATGTGACTCTCGTTTATGCTCACTATTTACTCAAAGGACCCTACAAAACAAACCGTGCAACATTTAACAATAACAACAATTGTATACAATTCCACATACAGAAAATGCATGCAAATGCAAGAACTTGGGTTAATATGTACATACAAACATCTGGAAATATTTGAATGAAAAAAGTCATATCGGGCAACAATGGTTTAGCGCTGTCGACCTTTTGTTGCCATTTATGTTGACGCTGACTGTAGCAATTTCTAGGCCCTTTGTTACCAAGCAGTATGTGTGCAGTGTTGCCAGGTTGACGATTTCGTTGTCATTTTGAAGATTTTTACGGCCATGAAGATTTGACGATTTTTTTGCGCCAATGACGATTTTTCTTTATGTACAAATTTAGTTGGTTCTCAACTTTGAAGATAGTTACACAGAAAACTAAAACTTGCAGTGTGAACACTTGTTTACCATTTCTGTTAAGACATAACTTGTGACAAAAACAAATATTTCACGACTTATCCAAAGTTTCACTAATCAATTTTAAATTTATGAGACTGTTAAAATTCAAAGTGTTTAAATTTGCGAAAAAATTGTAATTTTAAATTTTAACAGGCTGATTTGTAAATCTAAATTGATTGATGCAGCCGTGCGTTAATGATCTAAAAATGAAGAAGAAAGTGCTATTTTGTTCCAATTAAAAATATTTTTGTTAAAAGTAATGTGAATTTTAAAAATTCGTAAAAACGTTAACTTTTTATTTTTACGTATATCAATTAGAAAAAACTAAAAGAGCTTCCTGGTTCTGTTTGTTTCAATTTTGTATATGTTGATGATATTTATATGCAACAGTTTTTGAGAACCAAAGAGACGATTTCTCACTTCAGTGACCTGGCAACACTGTTTGTGTGAGTTCTTTCAGCAAATATGTATGATTTTTTTTAACAAACACACCGGTAGGACGAACGTGTTAATTTTTGCATCACTGTTTTCATACTGCTGGCGTTGTAAATGAGTACATACATACATACTTAGTACAAAAGCAGAGCAAAGGTGACTGGTATTGTTACATTTACAGAAGCTGTTATTCGCTACAAATGTGAGCGAGTAATGAACACAAAAGTTGCTGCAACTGTTGTTGCATTACCTGTCAGCACTGATAATATTTGCGTTGCTACCAATGGCAGCTGTAGTTTATTGCTTTTGTTGGTTAAGTTGCATGCGAAAAATTTCGAACGGAATGGAATAAGCTTGCGTGCAACAGCTTAAGCTGAAGCTCGTTGCCTTTGCAATGAACAAGGGATAACAGGCAGGCAGGTATGTAGTTAAGGATTCCAGCAGTTTTCTGGCAAGTTTCAATACATAAAATATTCAGATGAGAAATCGAGTTTTGGGCACGTTTTGCAAACAACGAGTAGCATTACAAAACTGCATATCGACTGCTGAGTAGCAGATCGACCTATCTCGACAGCCAGTTCGAAAATGACCTATCCAAAAAAAAAAAAACTTTTCAGGAACGCCCTATCTCAAAATTTGGATGTAAAAATCTATAGAAAATGTGCTGATGTAGGACGTTTTCGAACTGGCAGCCGAGATAGGTCGATCTTCCACTCAGCAGTCGATATATACTTGAAGAAAGTAATATATATGTATGTATGTGCATAAGGAATACTGTGTAAAAATCCTCCACGCCAGTATTTATTAACTTTAAAATAATATGACTTTTAAGTTAAGGCGTGCGAGTAAACGTGTTAGCTGACTGTGTTGTATGGTGCTACGGAGCGTATACGTTACTTGCACAACTACACGTTTTTGTCGAAAAATATAACAGCTCGTGAGATCTGCTCATGCATGCATTGTTAAGCAGATGTTAAATAGCTTGTTCAATACATATGTATGTAGTTGAAACTTTTTTCATTTTAATTCATCTATGTGTTTTACTTACTTTCTACTTCTCATGCATTCTAATCAAGCGCAAGTGAATATTTCAGATATAGTATGTGTATTTGTTGATAACGTCTATATGGCCCTAAGGGCCGTTTTCTGAAGTAACCTTTAACTTTAAAGCTCAGTTTATATTTAAAGGTTGGATTAAAAATAAAGCTATGTCTAAAGTTAAGCATTTCTATTATCGGTTTTTGACGTATGTATGTTTCTTGGTTGTAAACCAATTTAAAACCGATAATAAAATGGTTTACTTTAGACACAATTATAAATTGCAATGTGACCATTAATTAATATAAAGTGAGCTTTAAAGTTACAGGTTACTTGAGAAAACGGCCCTTAGTGTATTTAATTTAACGGCTAGTAATTTTTATATACGAGTAGGCTTTTATTTAAGTTGACTCTCATCGTTCAAATGTCAGTTAGGAGGTTTTGCCGAACGACGACACGCGGTTAGGCACTTTAAACGACGATATGTATGTACATACATATGTATGTATGTATGTGCATTAAAAAGCTTTTGATTAAATTTTCACAAACAAGATTATAAAATTCAAGTGCTGAAGTAAAAGAAAAATGAAAAACGACAATTTATTGAAATCATAATTTAATTTCAGTTCCACTTTTCCGTGTGAATGTATGTACATACGTATGATGTACATGTGTTTGGAGTACATGAACACCCACGCACTTCAAACCAAAACGCAGAAAGTACATGAATTGTGAGTTTATATTTTTAGCAATATTTTCCAAATGCTTTTAACAACAGTCACACGCCATTGAGATTTTAAACATACTTTAAGCAACCAACAAGAATCAGTGCAGAATTTGTTTCACATCTGCCGCTTTTAGGCAATTTCTACAACTCGTATAAATGATCGTTGAGCTTGCTTGCTTGAGAAAGCTTTTTTTACTACATTAAATATTTTACTACTTCATCAATTTGGGCATTTAGTTGGTCCCAAAAAGTAAGTGCTACATACAAGCATAGATATATTATACTTAAGTCAATATGTACATATATGTTTATGCAAAATTTGCTGCTGTGAGCTACTTAGCTTTCCCTTAGTGGCAATTTTAAGAATTTTTTTTTGCCAAATTCAACTGTTTTGCATATAAATTACACTTTTTCCTTGGTAATGCTTTTTATATAAATACATATGTATATATATATATATATGTACACTGTGTTTGAGTGCTGAAACGTGGCACGCGTATTAGCTATACATACATTTGCATTTGTATCGCTGATTTAGGAATATATTTCGTTCCCTTTTCAAAGTTTACTCTTTCGGTAAACTCTTTTTTTTATTTACGCAAGCGTTTTTTATTTTAAACGGATTTTTGCCATTAAGGGGCGTATTTTTAAAACTGAAATTTGGGTAGTATTTTTTGAAGTTTAAATGATAAACAATATCGCGCTTCTGTTAATAGCAGTCTTTTGATTAAATACAAATTTAATGTATTAATAAATTAAAATTTTAAGAAATAAACAGATACCATTAAATACAAAAAAAAAAAATATATTTTTATATATTGGTTAGCTTTGATTGGTGCTCAATCTTCGGCCACATTCTACTTCTTCGTGATTGGTGCTGTAACCGTCACACACAGGGCTATTTTATTTAATTTTTGCTGATTTATTCGAAAATCATGTTTGAAGTGTAGTTAGGATTTTGGCAGCTCACGATAGATACAACTCTGCATCATTTCGTGAACAAATTTTATTCTAAGTAAGTATGTATATGTACCGTTGGTTTGCAATGAACTCTGAAACTTGTACCTAGATTTTTTTTTCGTTTTGGGAACGTTTTTTGGCAATTTGAAGGAGGCGATTTCTAGCAATTTCGATGCAAAAAAAACGAAGACATACGAGTATTTAAGATATTTTGATGAGTTCTGACCCTAACATATTAAGAAGAATTGAAACTACTGCATGGGAATTCCCGAAAGTGGCGCCAGAATTGATAATAAAGAAGAAGATATATATAGATATATTTAAATAGAATTTTTTACATATGTGAGTAACAGTAAAAATTACTATAAGTGACCTTAGGGTCAAGGTGCTAGGATGGTATTTTCAGGGATTGTAGTCGAAAGTTCTATGTTAGTCTATGTTTTTTTTTTTTTGCAAAAACCCGTTTTTTAACTTTGACCTAGTTTTTATAAAATCTGAAGCTGATAAAAACTTTATACTTACGGATTCGCAATCAGCATAAAAAAGTCTATCAAAAATTGCTTTAACATTTGCCGCACCAAAATTGTTTTCCATTTTTGTTGGCCTGTGATATTGATTATTTCAACACGCTTGTGGCACGGGTTAATCTGGGTAAATTGAGCCAATATTACATGAGAATATTTTCTCCTTATATGCAACCATTTCAGGGGGTAGCACCTCAAAAAACTAAAAATAAAAAATTTGTATGGCAGCAAGAGCCACTCTAATGTACATACATACATATGTATATGCATTACAAAGTAAATAATATGTATAAATGCATACACGCACGCCTCTTTCGGCTTCTTCATATTCTCATAATAAAAATATTCTATTTTTATTTTAAGGTTTAATTGAACCCCAAAAATTGGGAAGGAACTTGGCCAACTTTAAAAGGGACGGAAGGAAAAATATATGTATCTTTAAAACGCAACGTAAGTATGTATATATGTACATAGGTTTAAACAAAACATACCATGAAATATATATCCCTTACATTTGGCTTTTTAACCTCTGTTCAAAATTACTTTTATTAACCTTGAATATAAAATTGTCATTTTTTTTCTTCATAACATAATTTTACGTATAGACCCCCCGTGACAAAATATGTGAATGCCGATTGGTAACACCGCTAATACGCGGCGAATATCTGTGGATATGTACATACTTCAAATATAACCTACATTTAAATAAATATTCAATCTCAAAAAATTGTAAGCTAATATGGAAAACCAAAGGGCGTATGATTTGCATAATTTGTTATGCGGAATAATTTACCCCCAACAATACTTACGAGCATATAATGGAGCTCATGATAAAAACATAGCAAGGTATAACCGTTCTCTCAATTTGTCGGCCATGATTTTTTTTTGAAGTTGCCAACATTTTAAAATCATATAAAAGTGAAAATAAAAAATTGAAATTGTTCGAAATTGTTGTTGCTTGAGATTGAAAATGAAAATGTGTGTGTGAGTTTGTGAGCAAATTTAAAAATTAAATTGTTTGGAAACGTCAAGAATTTTAAAAGTGACTCTCAGCGGTTCTACCTTACTATATTTTTATCATGATGGAGCTCCTAAGGCACATTGGTACATACAAAAATTGGAAAGCAACAATTTGTACATGTACATATGTATGTATAGATGGTAATATGGGTTCGAGTTTTTAAAAGAGCGAAATGGATTTGAATGTTGATACGATTTATAAACATACATGTATAAACAGTGACGAACAAAAATATTGGCACATCTAATGTGCAACTTTGCAATCAGTGCAAGTTTGAAGTTGCTAAAAAATCTATTGATGTTTAGCAATTTTTTCTCCGCATTATCTTCCATACAAAAGTACAAAAATTTTTTTTTTGTATGAAAAATAATAATACCGTCCGCAAACAAAAATTTCCAAAAACCGATGCGATTTTTTTAGAAATCTCAAACTTGCACTCTGATCTGATTATAGAGTTGCAATTTAGTAAGCAATTATATTGAATTTTCTTGATATTTGCACAAAGATTAGAGATTTTATTTGAACTATATTTTCATAAAAAATGAATGAATGAATGAAAAAACTTGAATACATTGCTAAAAATTCCCTGTGTCAATACTTTTGGATCGTCACTGTATGCATATATGTACTGACATAAGTATGTATACATATGCATGCGGTGACTCCAAGTCAGTATTTTGTGTCATGTCAACAAATGCGCATGAACTTGCAAACCAACTATATGTAGAGTATAAACGTTCACATAAATATGTTGGTATGTATGCATAAATACATAAGTATCTATACATATAATAAAATTGTAACAGGTCGATGTCTGTAC
>NW_016171166.1:0-14816 GCF_001687245.7 Rhagoletis zephyria
AATCGTAATTTATAACTTATTATTATATTTTTTCAGATCAAGAATAATCCATAAATTGGAATTTTTATTTTTACGGTAAAATTTAGTCCTAATTGTGTGATTTTTATATTTTTCGATCATTTTTAATTGTTAGAATGGTGAGATTTGTTATGACCGATTTACATCTTTTATGACCTAAAAATTAAATCTGAAAATAACGGTTATAATATGATCGAAAAAATAAAAATCCAGAAAAAAACCGAGTATTGTTTGTCGAAAAAATAAGTCATAACATAACAGTTATATTCAATTAAAAAAACATAAATTAAATTTTAACGGTTAAATTATATTTTTGTTATAAATTACTTCCGTTATTTAACTAGCTCACCGTGGACCTTTGTCTATGGACTATTGGCTATTGTCTTATGACTAATGACTGATCGCTTAGAATTCTTAAAGGAGGGACACACGCAACGACTGGGAAGAGCCTCTCTGATTAATCTAGAAGATAAAACCCCAATGGAAAAAAGCAGTTCTTTGGTTGTATCCCCTTAATCCCGCCTTCTAGCTACACAATCGCAGTGGCTCCCAGGCCATTTCGGAGACAAAGTAATTTGAGTGTGGGAGTGGTACTTAGTACTGAACTAATTTCGATTGTGGTAGCTCGTTCAGTTGTCTCTAATGATTTCTACCAGACAAGGCAAGGGTACCGTAAAACAACATTAGGCTTAGCAATATTTTTATCCAGTCAATAAATTACTTTGGATTTTCTCCAAAATGTTTGGCTTCCTCGACAGTTTCCTATTCAGAATAGGTTCAGTGTCTCAAAAGCAACAGTGTAGAGCCAAAATATTAATACTAATATTATCTCAACCTAGTTCCAGCTGCGCCTATATCGGTACCTTCTGCAGTCAATGAGTAATCAGTGTACCAGGTTATCATGTTTTGGTTTATGCGATAAGAAACCCTTCTACCCCGATGTCGTCCATTAGAGAGACCTTTTCGTATGAGTCTCGATGTGAATATGTAGTGGGGTAAGGTCTAGAAGAACCCCCAATAATGCAGTTGGACAAGTTCTCATGGCCCCAGTTATGCATATGCATGCCAGTATTTGTAACTTGATGAGCGGCTTGATTGCCCCAAGTTGGGTAGTTCTATCACGAATGGGTGGATTCATAAGCCGTATAGATTAATCTCAGTATGTTTAAGATCAGCCCCAACACTCTCCCCTATTGTACCTACGCGTCATAAATGATCTTACAGATTTTTTCGCAGTTTCGTCCGCGTATATTTTCGTATGGTAATAACCAGCAAAAAAGGTCTTGGCCGTAATCAAAGGAATTTTATAAACATTGCTAACGAGTGTTTAGATAGTGAGAATATGTATGTGGCTCCTCATGGGGTCTTGTTATATGTATTTGTTTCGGACTCTGAACACAACTCGTCTCATGGTGCCCAGTTTTTTGGCCAAAAATCACAGAATTTCTCTAGTGTGAGTTATGATTTTCGTCTTCAAATACGCGAAAGAAAATGTTGTACTTTCCGATGTCAAGCAATTTTTTCCCATGTACTCACAATGCAAATGAACATTGACTGCCTGCAAGGATAACGAAACCGATTATACATTTGTAGTGGTACAAAAGAAAACTAAACAAAAATAAAAAGAACATTCGAATGGCGCAATTAGGAATGTTAATCCCGGGACATTTTAAGTTCTCGAAAACCCCAGAATTCTTGGCAAGTAATCCCAGGATTTTCGGGATTTGTAATTAGCACTGATGGCAATAATAGAAACTCCTTTCCTTGACCAGTAAAATATAAAATAGCCAATNCAAGTAATCCCAGGATTTTCGGGATTTGTAATTAGCACTGATGGCAATAATAGAAACTCCTTTCCTTGACCAGTAAAATATAAAATAGCCAATTTTCTTTTTTTATTTAATAATTAATATTTTTTATAAATGTCTAGCTCATTGTATATATAACACCGCGCGATAGTAAATTTTAAACATAAATATCAATATATTCGCGAAACCATGGGCCAAGTATAGTAAAATTGCATTTTTAGTTTTTTACTCTGCCGTCAGTAACTTAAAAATGATTTCAAAAATTCAGAGAAATGTGCTTGGAAAAGAAGTATGGGTATAAAATTAATGACGAAATCCTGTAGAATATAAACATACATATTCAAGTTTGTGGTGCTGAAGGGCTGCTAAATATTGAAAATGTCATTTTAAAATTATATCCTTGAAATTTCGCAATATTTGTTTTTGAAAAAATTATATATTAAGTGCTTATATGAACTCGATAACATCCTCGAGTTGCGTTCTTCTAACTTTGACAACTTAAAAACTACCATGTATTCGTCCTTTTTAATGAATATCTAAATCCCGGGATCGGAAAAAGCCGAACAATTAACATCCCTAGGCGCAATGGCATTTGAAAACGTTATTTTAACTTCACTTACAAGCGACAGTTCGATGGAATAGTTGGAAAAACAATGCCTTATTAGAAATGCAAATTTGTTGATGACTGCAAAAAGCGATTTGTTGTAGTTGTACGTAGTGCTTGGAGACTTCAAAAGTACACATGTCGACGAATGCATACGCGGTGTGGATATATATATGTATGTATATGTACGCCAAAATAGCAAACGGATGGTGATTCGCTTGGGAGAAAGTAAACTCATCGTACGATACCTTGCAACAATAATTGGCGCAACCTCAGAGTCCTTTGGTGCTTGTCATGCATATGAAATGAGCAATTTAAAAGAATACAAGCAAAAGTTTAAGTATGTGTGTATGTGTTACATATGTACATACATACACATGTCTTAAACCGACCACATCCTTCTCACTATTGACTTACACGCTACAGGGTCATTTCGTACGCCATTCTAAAGACAAATTTAATGACATCGCATACTTTTTACTCACAGTTCGAAATTGTGGCATTGGAAAATTCGTTAAGCAATTATTTAATTTTAACAATTACGTGTAGGTACACACAAGTGACAAGTCCAAATGAAATTGCAGGTGATTTTTTTTTTTCTAAGTTAGAAAATTATAACTATGAAAGGTGTTTTATTGATTGATTCTCGATTTTCCGCTTGTGTTAACCCTTGAATGTGAAATCAAGGAATGTACATATGTTTGTGTGTATGTGTGTGTTGTTAGACTGAGTATATATTTGTTCATTTTGTGTTGTTTTTTTTTTTCAAATTGGTATGACAACGATTAATCGCTTGCAATTAATCGTATAATCAATGCATAGTAATTCATCATACAATATCCCAAAGAAATAAATATGCATGCATTTAGTGACATGTTTGAATATGTGTACATATGTAGATATGCTTGTATGTATGCAAGGTATGAATAACCCAAAAGTCAAGGCGTCAAAATTTTCGGTTGCAGGTTATAGAGTGTCGCGTATTGTTGACTCTGCTAATGAGATCACGTAGCTGACAGGTACATAATTCTTTGAAAAGTCAAAAAAAAAATATTTTTAAAAGTTCATAAATTAATGCATGCGTACATAGCACATATTTACATCTCGCACATGCTCTTTAACAGTGTGTTAACTCAACATTTTTCACTATTGATATTATGCGCTTCAAATGTCTTCCACCTTCACCCAAAAACTGAGGCAATGTTTTGTTTAAAACGCTCCCTTTCCCCACAGTATTGGCATAAGCTTTCCTTTCTGCTAAAGGAGAAATACTGAGTTTATACACTTTTGAAGAATGTGTGCGATATACATACATATGTACAAATTCAAATCTGCTCTGCACTCCGCCACACTTCTAGTGGAAGTGCTGGGCCATAGTACCGCCTTTATCGCAGCCTGGCTTTCAACATCTCTTATGTTTCCAAAGTTCTGGAAATTTTACTATACATTTTATTAATTTGTTAATTTTCTTCAATTTTAAAATGTAGTTTTTCTACATAATGTCCATTTAACTGAGTACATGTACCCCAATGATAAACTAATTTTTTTAAGTCGTCCGTCCTCAAAGAACTGCGTCTGTGCCTCCTCAATCCACCTATTTATGGCAAGTTTTACGCCACTTAAACTTTCAAATCGAACACGCAAGGGTCTTTTTAAAGCTGGAAACAGATGATAATCACTGGTGCGAGATCGGGCGGGAATAAGGTGGGGGCGGAAGTAAATCCCCAACTTAAATCATTCAAAATCTTCCTTCGTTTTTCTTGCGGTGTGTGGTCTTGCATTATTCTGTTGCAATAAGGGGCGTTTATGCCACTTTACAGGCAATTTTTTAGCAAGTGCCTGTTGAAGTGGTCCTTCCAGAGAATGAAAATTATTCCTCTTTACGATTTTGCTGCGTCTTCCATGGTTACAAAGACAGTGCTATGAAATCGCGTCTATATCAGTCGAACACCTAAATCAAACTAAACAATATTGCACTAGTTAGTTGCATAAACATGTCAAGACTTGTCTGCCACCAATAATATTGCCTATAAGTTATGCGTAATTTAGGTATAACACAATTCCCAGTGCTTTGGAAACATCCGTCGTATATAGAATTTCACCTGCTTATTTGTTGGAGTGCCAGTCAGTAGTTCCGCCGCCCTCCTTATGGCCAACATCTCCGCCTCGAAATGCAGTTGGCAGCTTATAAGATTTGTTGAGGCCGAGATCCGCTCATACGACGCCCGAAAAGGTTTCATGGCCAGAGTGAACTCCTGTTAGGATAAACATGGCAAGGGAATACGTTTCCATCCTATTGAATGGCAGTAGTACTAAAAGTAGTGGAGAAGACGAACCCGAGCCCCCAGTCAATGACGCAAAAGTCTACTCCCACCGCCGGACTATGATGAGGTATGAACAGCGATTAAGTGTGCTCTTCCCAATACACAAGAAAGGCGACCCCACCATACGCGCCAACTACCGCGGGATAAGTCTTCTAAGAATAGGTTACAAGGTCTTATCGAGCGTATTGTGTGAAAGACTAAAGCCCATGCTCAACGAACTTATTGGACCATATCAGCATGGCTTTAGACCTGCCAAATACACCATTGACCAGATATTCACGATACGCCAATTGTTGTAAAGACCGGCGAGAAAACGATTGACAAACACCATGTATTTCTCGACTTCAAAGCCGCTTTCGACAGCGAGAAACAGAATCTGTTGATTAAGTAATAAACTGTGATGATTTATAACTACTTGCTGCGCTTAGTTTCGCGTAACAATGAAAGAAGTAATGATGCCCAGTGATCTGATGCCGGCTGTAAAATTAGGTTAAGAGCAGAGTGTATAAGGTATAGTGATTGCTGCTTTATAAGTAGCTTCGATCTCTGCTTGGAAAAAGTTGCGTTTGGACAAAGGTAATTACAAAGTTTTCGAATATTTTGCTAATTAAAGTCATACAAAATGCGTTTATGTCCTTGCCGGCGTTTTTATACCCGAGCGCACTTGTGCACAAGGGTATTATAACTTTGTTCACATAACGGTTGTTGAATCGATATAGATATAGACAAATGTATACANAATGATCAGAATGAAAAGAGAAATCGATTAAGCGGTGACTGTCTGTCCGTCCGTCCGTCTGCCCGTCCGTCCGTCTGTGCACACGATAACTCGAGTACAAATCGAGATATCATAACGGAATTTGGTATGTGTACTTCTTTCGGGCGTAGGACGGATGGTATTGAAAATGGGAAAAATCGAACAATAACCACGCCTACCTCCCATATAACGGTAATTTTCAGAAATACGAAAACTGCGATATATTGCAAGGTTTTCAACGGACTTGGCTAGATCTCTACGGCGCTTCTACAAACTGTGATTTGATGGTAGCGCCGCATCCAAGACTTTGCTAGGAGGCAATGAAGAAGCGAGCCATTGTCCCCTGTGGCACCCTGTGGCAAGGAGAATGGATTTTTTTAGTCGGTGGATTTTTGCGATGCCTATGGTGCTAAAGCTTAGATTACGTGGTATTTTTGCGGGATCACTTAGATCCATCGCTGGTATCCGTTTAGAACCTACAATTGGTAAACCAAATTCTGCAATTTGCTTTAAAATGTTTAGAAATGTAGGCCAAAAAATATGAGAAACCGAGTTCTGATGTTCGTTTTCTGCCGCACTTCTTTGCCTCACTTCCTATTACATTGTGTCCTGACCATTTCTGGGTTTATTTTTTTTTTTTGTTTTTTGTTCCAGAAACAGCGAGTTCATTCAGAAAGCAGTCGACAATTCCCAAACATACATATGTGCCTCCAAGTATATACACATATCTCTACATGTAAACTGATGATCGCGTTATCTGAATGAAAGAATGAATGACATGAAAGCTGCTGCTATGCCACTTTACTATCCACCAAACATAGCTAATTGCAGCGCGCGCACATTTCGTATCACGAAACACAAGCGGTGCAATCACGCGATTCAATCGAAATTTGAATGAAATAGAGAAACACGGATGCGATTGGATGACGAGCGATCGGCTGGAGCGATGCCGTTTGCGCAACAAATTAACAACACGAAACCGAGAATTCTGAGTGTCTTGNGATGCCGTTTGCGCAACAAATTAACAACACGAAACCGAGAATTCTGAGTGGGAAAATTAAAAAAATAAAAATAAAAGGATATTTGTAGATTCAATTGATTGTGAATGCATAAGTATGTGCAACGCACTACATGGCCACTAATTGTAGTCCCGATTCCTCAAAGCGGCTGACAGGTGTGTTCCAATGATGCGCTCGAACGAAAGCAAAAAAAAAACACGAAAAAGTCAGCAGCGCTATGCATTGGTATATTGTAGTTGTTTTAACTTTTTAGTCTCTTTATCTTAGAAAGCAACACATTGCAACAACGCCAACAGCAGCCGCTTGTGGCACGCGATTCATTAAAGCCCATACTTACGCGCTAATTTTCATAGGCGCGCGCATATTAAATTATACAATTTTTTCGTCAATTTTCGGTTACCCTTTTTTCCTAATTCAACTCAAAGATTTCAACATGCATCTTGCGCAAGCATTTATTCACTCGTTCGTCGGCGGAGCACTCGTCAAGAAATCACCTGCCGCAGCAACGACGTTGTTGGCGCATTCCCCAAATGCATTTCTTCCGCTGGGCTTCAAACGTTGTTATTAAAATGTTACCGCAACATTTAGTAACTGCCGCAGAGTGTGTACAAAACTAAACTTTATTTTTTGTGTTGTTTGAATAAATTTCTGTAAGCAATTATGCATTTGCCTCAAACTATTTGAATTTTTTCACGCTCAACCATATTGACCTTTTAGCTCTAATTTTCGAACCTACACCAAGACCAACAGCCGTGGCGTGTTGACTGGCGACCGCCCATTAGATGGAAGCATGCATGGATGTGCGATCTGTTCGTTGACTGGTTGAACAGCAAGCGTCTGCGACAAGGTGCGTCAATTGGAGCAACAACGCGCCAGGAATGCATCATTTTCTCTTATTTCCGCTCGATATCCTTCGCTGCTGGTTTCGTTCGCCCCTTGCGGCATCGTCTACCGCACTTTTTCTTCTTGATAAGAGCGCATTTTTGATGAATTGATGAAGGGATAACACAAAAAGGAACAAAACACGGCGGAGTGCTTACTTTGTGGGCGCGCCGCGCAGTAGAAGGATACGAAGGCAGCGAAAAAATAGTACGCGTCAACCAACAACCCTTTAACTGGCGTTGCACCCTTCAAAAGTAAATGAAAAAAGTATTAATAACGTTCGAAAAAAGTACATTTTTATCGAACAAAAATTTTTGAAATGCTGCATATATTTAAATCTAAAAAAAAGTGCAGCTACATACAGTGATGACCGGCCGACCACCTTTTCACGGCGTTGCGGATGATACGCTGGCAACTTTTTTCGTACGTTAGAGTGGAGTGTTGACCGCGCGCGCTGGCTGACCATCATCATTGGCATGATTAGTTAAAGTTGCCTTGTCTTGCCTTGCCTTGGCCATGGGCAAACACCTGCTAATGCATAAATTAGCTCAACACCAAATTGGAACAAAAACTCTGCAGCGCCTCCTTTTCATAATTGGAACTGTGAATAGTCGGTAACTCTCTGGCGGCTGCTCACTGTGCCACTCGCATTTGTTGGTCATCTTTATGTGGCTACTGTTGAATTCATTTATCACTTGCACAAAAATACTATGTTAAAATGTCTAACCTTTTGACTTGTATGTCAAACCAAAAACGCTTTGTAATGGTTGTGTATTATTTTGCAGTTTGATAATGACGGGTTAGTGTTGAATATTCGAAATGTTTCGGTGTACTTAAAATTAATGGATTGAGCGTGAAAGCCCTTTTTGAGAATGTAATAGCCAGAAAATATGAACATTTGCATAAGTCCACACATACATAAATATGTATGGATGTACCTTGCAGTACGGGGGAGCGACTACAGGACTGCTGAATCGGTAGCTACCTGATAAACACCGTCAATTACCGACCGACTACTTGCAGTGTAATTCATCGATTACTTTTACAAGGCAATGTCCTAGGCGGTAGTCACCATCGACTCTCTCTGCACTACCGGGAGTTACTAAAGTAGTCGCTTATTGAGTTGGTTGTTGTGGGATCAGAAGTAGATACTATGGGAAAAATATTGTTGGCTTCCAAAAAAAAACTGAAAGGAAAAAGTTCGCATTACATACTTAAATACATACATAGATATNCCATGTGTGTGTGTGTGTGTAAAATTTAGGCTTGGTTTGGTGATTGGCTTAAGTATGGTCCTTATTGAGTTGTTGTGGGATCAGAAGTAGATACTATGGGAAAAATATTGTTGGCTACCAAAAAAAAACTGAAAGGAAAAAGTTCGCATTACATACTTAAATACATACATAGATATGATTAATTTAAAAATGTTTGAAAATTCCGTGTAATGTGGAATAACAATATTTACACGAAACGGAAAAGAAAGTTCTGTAGACATAAGGGCGAAAAGGTATTAAAAAATCATTTTTAGTTAATTTTTAATTGTGTAAACTAATAAAATTAGAAGGCGAAATTAGAGGTCGCGTCCTGTATATATAAATTTTTAACATGTAATTTTTTCAAAAATAAATGTTGCAAATTTTCAAGGATATTCAAGAATAAAATTTGAAAAGGATATTTTCAATACCTACTCGCCTTTGTGCAAAACAAATAGGTACAGTTTTTTCAATTCTACTCAACTTTCTATTTGATTAGATATCCATATTGTTATTATAAACTGCACTAAATCTTTTAAATAATTTATTCTATCAATCACATCTTTCAAATTCCCAAGTCCTTCAAAAAAAACCCTGACATACGAGAGAAAAACAAAAAAAACGTTTTCCTATATTTCACACCTCCCTGGATCAGATTATCTGGTTATGTGCTTATATTTTTAACTCAGTTCACAAAAAACAAAAAAAGCCCTTTAGAGAATAATAATTTTTAACCAGATAACTTACCATGCAGGTGTGGATACCTCTATTGATTTGTTTGTGCGTAATATTTACTAACCTTCGTCCTAATCTCAATTTTCATGGCCATTTTCATTTTTATCTCTATTGTTATCCTAATTTTTGTTTTTGCCATTATCTTCATCTCTATTTCTAACTCTATCTCCATCTTTATCTTTGGCTTTATCCTTTTCTTTATTTTTTAATTTTATTTTCATTTTCATAGGATCATAGGATTAAGATCTTCACCATCATCTTCATCATTTATCTCAAAAATTACAGCTCTATGTCTCTAAGATTATGTAATCGCCGTGCCAAGACTATGGATTGGAGCAGTGAAAATGGTAATCTTTCTAAAATAACTATAAGGACCAGCTTAGGAAAACAATTTAATTAACAACTAATGTAAAGGAAATCCTACAAATATTTTAAATGTGAATGTTTATGAGATCGTTTATGGAATTGCTTATGACCTGGATTTATATATAGTATAGTTTTTGGAGAAGGTTGCCACCTGCTTAAAAAGTATAACTCTATTTCAATTATAAGTTCAACCAAACTTTACATATGGATGCCCAACGACAAACTTTTAAAAAAGCTTTGCTGCAAAAATATTTGAAGATTGCCACGTATTTAAATTATTAAATTCAATTTTATTAATAACTAATACTTCATTCTTACTATACAAATACTTTTAAAAGGGTTACATCTGTTAAAAGTCAAATCCTATTTTTTCATAAGACCGCCACTGACCCACGCGGGGTGTTTTAATATGGCGTCTATGTATTAAAACACCCCCGGTGGGTCCGCCACTTACTGACACGTAGTTTAACCTCCTCCTGTTAAGAACTGTAACTAAATTTGATCAGTTACTTTAGTGAAATACTACAATATGGATGTCAAACGAAATATGGTGAAAAGAGCTTTATTGTGAAGAGCGTTGCCACCTGTTTAAATTTTAGATCCAATTTAATGCAATATTACAATATAGATGATAAACGAAAGAAGAGAGCGTAGTTGAACATTTCCAAAATTGTTGGTATATTATTTTATTCACACAAATATTCTAAAAGGTTATCACCGATAAAAATAAGTTTTAAAAGTTATATAAATACATACATATGTAGTGTAATGACTACCTAGGAAATGTAATGTACTGAAATGATAAATTTAGTTGAAATTCGACACATTGACCATGTTCTGGAACCTTGAGACAACAAGTAACCTTTTTGAATAAAATTTATAATTTTCGATGATATATTTTATATTCTCTTTTTTGCATTTATTATAACGTTAAATCGAATTTCACGCAGGCGTAGCTGTTTGCAAAAGCTAGTGTAAAATGTACATACACTCTTTTTAGCTTAATACTACTTACACTTCTTTAATTATTTCCTTCTTTCATAAAATTCATGAAATTTTCAACTATACTCCACGAAATGATAAACATTCGCTCAAGCAACAATTCACAGCCGCAAATGAGTAATGCCAAAATTACTACATCTCACCTACCCGAAATTAGGGTTAAACAAATGTAAACAGTTCCTGAACTGTGGATGTGCAACCGTTCCGCTGATGTGACGCTCTTGATGACTACCGACTACCAACTATACCAACAACAAAATAAACGCCGGAACGGAATAAAAACCAAGCAGAAAGGAGCTGAGCTGTGCCGAGGTGAATCGCTTGTGGTAATTTGCTATGTTATTTATGAATCCAAAATACGGTAATAAATAATCAAATAAACACTTGCAAACTGTCATAATCGAGGAGGACGATAACGGCTGAGTAAAAAGCTGAAAAACGAAAACGTTTGTATGCAATGCGGTGTAGAGTAGTGCGGTTGCACATTAAAAGTGACGATGCGGACATCAACTGACTGCCTGCTTCTGCTTACCTGCCTTCCTGTTGGATGTTTTTGCTGCTGTTGCACAAATATTGACGTGGCTCTGGCTACTGCAATTATATTTGGTTTTTGTGGCACATATGCGAACTTTGTAATGATATACATACATACATTCATACATATATGCTTATGTACATATGAGCTACGTGTGTAGGTTTGATCTGTGGAAAATTTAGCGAGGGGTCTTTTAGCTTTTGCTTGTGGGATTTGGCTTTCGAAGCGCCTTTTAGCGCACCAGAAGGAAATGAGTTCGTATACTTCTATTCGCATAAATTCGCATATTTACATATGCATACATATACAGATATACATGAATGTATAATTTATACCATATAAACACACTGAGAATCATCATCGAGCAGTGCGCCGAATTCAGAGCTGGTCGGCATTAGATGTTTGTCGATTTCGAAAACGCTGTATATGACATTTACAGACAGTATGTACCTTTGGGCAGCCCATGACCGTAAAGGAATGCCTGTAAAATCGTGTTATTAATAGGGGATTCTGCCGACTGTCTTTCAACTCACCACAGTCTTTCGAAAGACAAAAGTCTTTGGTTAGACAATTGCCAATTCACTATCTTGACAGCTTTTTTCTGTCTTTCGAAATACTAACTGAAAGATCTGCTAACGAGGAGGACACAGGGCTATTCTGTTTGCCTTTTCGCAATAAGTTTTCTAAAAATTAAACTAAACAAAAAATATAGTTTTTTTTTAAGAATAAAAACTACAATTTTTATAAAAAAAAAATATATATTATTTTACAAACTGAAAGAAATTAAAAAAATATATATACATATATATTTCTCGTTTTCAAACAATAAAAACTAATAATTGAAACAAACATTAATTAATAACCAAAAAAAAGAGATTAAATAATTTTCTACAAATTAAATGAAACTAAAAAAAAATATTTTGTTTATAAAACAAAACATCTAGAAGTTAAACGAATATTTAATGAAAAAAAGAATAATAAAAATAAGTTTTTTAAAATAAATTAAAAAATGAAATTTTTTTAAACTACAGAATCTAAAAATATAAAGAAACTAAAGGTAAAAACTGATAAAATAATGTGAAATTTAAAAATAATATTTGCCTACTTAAAACAATGAGATCTATAAATTAAAGGAAAGTTAAATAAAAAAATAAAAAAATTAGATCAAAAAGGAGTAAAGCAGCTTTCTACGAACGAAATAAAACAAAATAAAAACAGTGAAAACTAAATTTAAATTTAAAGAAAGTTATATCAAAAAAAAAGAAAAATATTAAGATAAAAAAGAAATAAAATATTTTTCTCTGAGTTCAAAAAATTGTTTTTTTTAACATAATTAAATCTAAAAGTTAAAAGAAATCTAAATTCAAAAAAAAAAATAAATTTAAAAATAGGAAAAATTATAATATAGAATTATAAAATATACTTTCCTTTTAAAAATTAAAAAATTTTAAATCAAAAGAAATTTTATGAAAAAAGAAAAAAATAAACAAAATTAAATAAAGGAAATAATTAAACAAGTTTCTAAAAATTAAATCACATTTAAAAAAATCTTTAAATTAAAATATAAAAATAAATTAAAAAGAGAAAATATATTAAATATACATCTATACATATAATAAAATTGTAACAGGTCGATGTCTGTACATTATAGATATTAAAGAAAAATTAATGTGGGGGGTCTTTTTTAAAGCACCAGAAGCCAAATCAACCATTTTTAGAATTTTTGTCTGTCTGTCTGTCTGTCTGTCTGTCTGTCTGTCTGTCTGTCTGTNATACAAAAAGATTACGCATGATTGGCAGAGATCTCACAGGTGAAAATAAGACCATCAGTAAAGCTCATGACACCAAAAGGGATTGGTATTCCATATGGTATCACAGCGTTACTACTATTTGCCTATGTGTGAGGAGGATACTGCGCCTTAGTGGTTTCAACTTAAATCAAAAACTTTGACTTTACAGACTAATTTTGTTTTTAAACGCTCTTTTGCATTGGCTAACGCAAAAGCTCTTATTAGGCGCCGCGAAGTAAGCGGGCATTGGCTAGTATAATATAAAATGATATAATATTAAATGAAATTAAAAAAAAAATATTTTTGAATCTACTAAAAAATATATTAAAAAAGCCACTGCACGAGGGATAGTACCTCAGATTCAGGGCGACCAGATAAACACAAAAAAATAAGCTCAATTTACGTAGGTGACATTTTTATTTATTACAGAACTAGCCAATGCCCGCTTACTTCGCGGCGCCTAATAAGAGCTTTTGCGTTAGCCAATGCAAAAGAGCGTTTAAAAACAAAATTAGTCTGTAAAGTCAAAGTTTTTGATTTAAGTTGAAACCACTAAGGCGCAGTATCCTCCTCACACATAGGCAAATAGTAGTAACGCTGTGATACCATATGGAATACCAATCCCTTTTGGTGTCATGAGCTTTNACAACATCAAAATTTACAAATTATTTTACGGGTCACTCACTACCAGATTTTGAAGCAATTAATTTTTTTAAATCCAAAAAAATCTACAAAATTTTAATTTTGTCAAGCTCTTACTTAGCTTAGCGCTTTTATGAATTTACGCCTAAAAACTTATGTAAAATTTAAAATTTTCGTACGTATCTCCATTTTATAAAATTTGGTATTTATATTCTTAAGAACCATCCTAATGAAGCACCGTGACAACTGTATTCAAAGATCGAAATGGAAGTGGATAAGCCACAGTATTGCAAAGAAGGCCTTGGAATGGAGTCCCCTAATCGGCAGAGGCTGGCCTCGCGGTACACGGCGCGAAACGTGGCGAGGCACAGTGGATCGAGAGGCGAAGCAACTCGGGTTAAACTGAAAGCAGCTCAAAGCGATCACCAGAACCAGAGGGATGCCCTATGTCTCGCTTGGGGTTAAGGGCAATCAAGATGAAGAAGAAAGAATACTACATATACTTAAGTAGTGGTTCGCATGAATATGAAGGCTATGTGGTAAAACCCTTGAAGTGGCGTGAAAATAATTACATATATACATACATATCTTTTGTCTCGGTTACATATTTACAAGCACACATACATAGATAGATCTGCTCGTATGTACCAACTGCAGCGGAAATTTGGTGCAAGCAAAATATGCTTTTCTGCTTGGCTACTTGCCCGCTGGTTGGTTGATCGCTTTTAGGTTGGCGTCATCAACAACTTCCTGACACACGGTCTTCCTGCTTGCACTGAGCTTGACTACAGCAGCGCATAGTGATGGGTTGGTGATCGCGGTTTTACCAAATTACTCGTATACACAATAATAATGGCAACACTTTAACATATACATACATATGTACATACATACACACTTGCATTTATACTCCGCTCTACATAGATATATCAAGCATTTAAAATGCAAGTGGGCTACAATCAATTTTTTAACCACACAAAATTTTCAATTTTTTAACCAACTTCAATTGCACATTTCTGTATCAACTCACATATACATACATACATACAAACATGCATACAGTCCAACACACATCTGTGTT
>NW_016171167.1:0-14814 GCF_001687245.7 Rhagoletis zephyria
TGAGTTTTCAGATTTAATGAATTTAAATTGTTGCGCGCAGCTTACAATACATTTTTTTATTTTTTTATAAAATATGTAACTAACATGGAAGAAGAAATGAAAAAAACCATCCAAAAATCGAATCTTAAAAACGTGTTCTTTTATGAAAACTGTCCAAAGCGGAACCGGTTAAAAAAGAGTTGCAAAGTAATGCACTGGGCGACAATTGTCACCGCCAATGACATCGCCGTGTCAAACTGGATAGTTGAATGCTTAGCTTGGGTATTAAGGTAGAACTAGTACTGTCGGCAAAAGTTCTAGTTCTACGCTAATTCTGAACTAGTCAGATTTTCTGCACGGTCAAAGCTATATATGTATGCATGTATATAGGTCTCACGTAAGAAGGGGAGAATATCGCTGCAATACCAATGACGATCATTACGATCGCACTCGACAAACAAATAAAAATGTACACATATTTGTTGCTCGTAATTTTCATAACTGCTCGTTGTTGAGCGCCTGTTTAGTAGTTGCCTCTCCTCTACGCTGCTAGCTCCCTGCAAAACTTGATGATGGAATTTTTGCCGCTGAATTGTTACGTGTTTGTTATTTAATATTTTTTATTATCAGTAATTTACTTTTTAAAGTACAAAATAAGAACCGAAAGGCCAATACATTTGCAAGCACAAGTATAGAATTGTGTTCGTAGATAGGAGTACCTACCCTGCTGTAAAATATATTTTTTAAACGTATGCTGGACTAAATCGATTTGGTAGTAATACTAGTCAGCTCTTTATGTACACATATTTTAAGGAGTCGCCACATGACTCATGGCACCTCTTCGCATGCCTCCCAAAACCTCACCCAACTAACGCCCTGTCCGTAGGGACAGACCCGATGGAAGTTGAACACTTCCTGGGCCTCGACCCGAGCGGGCTTTAGTAGCCGCTACCACAACAACTATCGATAAGGAGAGTGATAGAAATATCGTTATTGTTAACATTGTCTATAAATAGTATATCGATGGCAATGGGGATAAATAATTGTATATCGATGATGACTTACCGATAAATACAAACGGCATCAATAAATGTATGGAAAACGATGTAGATAAATACATAGTATATAGAAAACAATGCCCAAAAATGTTATCGTTAACTAGGATAACAGCGCTTCGTTAACATTATTGATAAATAGGATATCAATGGAAATGTGGATAGATACATATATCGATAATGGCATTGAAAAAGATTTGTATAAGTGTATCGATAAATATATCGAAAACGATATATCGAAAACCGCGCCGATAAATGTAAAACATTGTTGCTAAATGTAGTTTGACCAGTTTTGGTTATATTTCTTTGGTTTATTTAATGCTTAATACTTTTTTATAAAAGTCTAGCTCATTATATAATAAACTGCATATGAGCGATTCCAGCGAAAAATCGACCACGTAAAAAAATTAAAAGTCCTATATCTAACTTATTTATAGGCCGATTTGGATGCAACATTGCAACATTTTTGCCAAAAATGGTCTCGTTAGGTTAGGCGCCAGGGTCGAGATATTTTGAAAAAGCATATTTATGCTCTGATTTGTTGCAAATTTGGCATGTTTAGTTGAAACGTAGTAGGACATAGATTTGCAAAAAATGGAACCGCTGGTGGCGCTGATGTCAAAATAAAAAGTACGTTCAACATAAAATGCATGTTTTCTTCCCGTTAAAAATTCTTTCAAGAACAATATTAACAAAACTTTTTCCGTGGAAATTTTAGTAACGTAATGCCAGGTAACGTCACGTCAGATAATTCAGCTGATTAAACATAAAGCAGAAAAGATTTCTACATTTCAAAACTTGGAAAATTAACTTAAAAAATTTCCAATATTACTACAAAAACTTTTATACAAATATGCTTGCCCAATTCGCAGAGTTTTGCAATTTTGTAATCGTAGTCAAAATCCTCTTCTATTTTTTGTAACATTACGCCAGCGCGCAAGTTTACTATAGTATCTTTAAATCGCTACTATTTTAGTTGTAATACCCATATACAGTGTTGAATATATCATTTTGGACCACATTCAATATTATATTTTTTCCATCTAAGTTTATTTATTAATTTTAGGATTTTTCAAATAAAATATTGTAGAACACTGAAAAAAATTCATCCAAATTTCGAAATTTCTTCTCAGTAGTGCTTAATTATTTTTGAGTATACAGTTTCATAGTCCTTTAAATTTTAATCTTTTAATTTTGGTGCAAATTTGTCAAGTTTTTATAATTTTTTTTTTTTACAGTTTATTACAGTTTGTTAAATAATGACCTAGACTTTTGTAAAAAAATATTAAACTAAGGCGTTTCTATTATTTCTTCCACCAGTGTATGTGCATACATAAATATGTACGGATAAAATCTGGATATCTGAACACCAACGGTGTTGCTTATGTAGCTAAATGGAAATTTTTACCGCGCTTAGTCCCCTTTCAGACACGTCAAGTCTTGAAATNCTAGACTTTTGTAAAAAAAATATTAAACTAAGGCGTTTCTATTATTTCTTCCACCAGTGTATGTGCATACATAAATATGTACGGATAAAATCTGGATATCTGGACACCAACGGTGTTGCTTATGTAGCTAAATGGAAATTTTTACCGCGCTTAGCATTATTTTGTCGCTCGGTAACAAAGAAACGATGCTATGGTCGAAAACTTGAACTACACGTTTTCCTTTAGATCAATCAACCAAAAATTAAAATTCACAATTGTTTGCGAAAAAATAGCACACTTGACAACTTAAGTGATAAGTATGTATGCATTAGCAGACGATTAAGTAATCGCCAATTGTGACATTTCACAATATTTCACCTACTTTTACTCGTCCTCAATGCGGACCGATATGAAGGTGCAAGTAATACATAGCAGTAGTGGCGATGATGGTACATATTAATGTCATGCACTGGAGCAGTAAAAAATAAAAAATAAACACACAACGACATACATATGTACGTATGCGCAATAATAAATTGGTGATCTGTGTTGTATGTTATATTGCATAACCATCAAAAATCAACACATTGATTCACCAGAAAAATAAAGAAAAATAAACACTTGACAAAAGTCGGAAAGGGGGCGGGGGGGGAGGGGGGGTAAGATAAAAACCAGACACACAATTGAAAAATAAATAAATAAACAGCTACGAGCAAATGAACAAACATGCAAAGTACAATTGCATACATACATAGATCTAAAACCGGACCCAGCTTACTGACATTCGCAAGCAAAGCTTATGCCGGCTCTAAGTGGCATACATATTTACTATATATTTATTCGCTTATTCACTAAGAGACTGTCACAACTGAAAAAACGAGATTTTTCAAGAGACGCGTTTGAAGTTTTTTGATTTGCTCGCAAAATATAGAAAAACGATGGACGTGCACGGTGCACGGTTTGCAAAGCTATCGCATACGAAAACCGGCTTTTACCGTGCAGTCTGTGCACCATGCAAGGGCTTTGAAAGACTCAGAGAATACCCCTATTGTCTTCGTACGCGGAAACTACACAAGATTTTAATACGAAATTTGTACGCAATATGCAGCTGGATGAAACGAGTATTTCCGCATCATTTGTTAAAAAAAAAATCAGTTTTTTAGTTAAGTCTTTTTGTAAATGAGCGATATGTACATAGTACATACATATGTATGTACAAAAAATCATTGGTAGTTTTTTTATATTCAATCGGCGGCGCGTAAAAAGGCAAAAAAATGAATATTTCAAATTTTGTCCGTTTATCTGTGTTCAAATGTGGTACATACATACATATGTATATATGTTTGAAATTTATACCTACAAACATATAGTATAAAGACATTGGTAAATACATAATTATAATTATTATTATGTGTGTGCGCATGCGCCTTCTATGGCCACATTTATTCACATGGGAGTATCTCGATTTGTGTTTCTAAGGCTCATAGTTATAAGCATATTTTTATGTACATACATGTGTACAGATGAATGAATGGTCAATTTACTTTTTTTGTTGAAAGAAAAAAAAAACGAAATTGAAAATATTCAATATTAATTTTTGGCAGTTGCTTTAAAGTGAACTTCTGATTCATCATTATGACGATGATGACATCATAATTTCGCGAATATACCAAATTTTTTTGTCCTAACGCCAACACAAAAGTAAAACTGTTGCTAAAGTTTAACTGTGGCTTCGCTATTGTATTTGTTTCCTGCTTTGATATATATTTCGCTGGAATGGCATATTTGAATGTAACAAATTACCCTTGCAGATGACGCAAAATTTTCACATGTTTAACTTTTGTATCGCTCGACAAGCAAGCAATTAGTCAATTCGTGAATTCAATGGATTTGTTCGTTGTGCTGAAAAGACATCGTTTATTAGATATTAAACATGCGATTTTAAAGTTTTCTACAATTTGAAGTGAAAAGCTCGTTAGCAGATACGGTGACATTTTGCTTGATAACGGATGTGTTTTAAATTTTTTTTTCTTATGTGCTTTGCTTATATGTACCAGATAGCCAAAATAATTATTATCATAATATTTGAGATCAAAAACGTTGCCTTGTTTTAAGAGAAACTTTTTTCGTCTTTGTATAATAATTATTTACGAAAAGTATCTTTTTCCGTCTCGCGGAACGATTATTTTAAATTTTCTCGTCTCTCGGGACGTTTATTTCAAGACGAAAATTATTTACGTCTTCTCATAATAATTATGTGGGACTTTTATTTTATTTTAAGACGGAAATGATTTACGTCGCACGTTTTTTCTTAATAGAATCGGTACATGTACTGTCGATTTCAAGAAATTAAACGCAAATATCTTCGAGCTTGATTATTGGAATTTGATTTGCTAACATCTGGCAACCCTTTTCAAAAAACTAAGACCATGTAAAAGCAAAGCCCTGAATTTTATACCTCTCTTTTTAAAATCGAACGAACGATGCAGATTTGATGACATGAACAATCGTGGCGTTAAATATTTAACTCTTCAAATCTCCGAACTCAATTAAGCAGTTTCATTTCAATAAAAGTCCCATATAATTATTATGAGAAAACGTAAATAATGCCCGTCTTGTAATAAACGTGCCGAGAGACGGATAAAAATAAAAGTCCCATATAATTATTATAAGAAGACGAAAATAATTTACAACTCAAAATGTATATTGAGTAAACTTACTTAATGTCATTTAAATTGTAACTAGGAAAAGCCCTTCTTGGTTAAGCCATTTAGAATGGCTTCACTTAAGAAAGCCTACCTAAATTATCTACTGGGTTCGGCTTGAGCTCATAATTGGCTTAAGAGATCATCTTCCGCAGCTATTTGTAAATGTTTGCTGCCAAAAATGGTTTTTTATTTGCTTGTTTTTGTTTTTTTTTTTTTTAAATGTGCAATTAAATTTCTAAAAATCATAATTATAAAAGTTCGAATGCAATCATAATTTACGCTACCTGTATACATTTTCGCTTAGATTTCACTAATGGTGATTTCGTTTCTACCAAAAAATGTCGCCTTTTGATTGCCCCTTTTTCTTTTCGTGTTCGATTCCAAATTAAAGGTCAGGGGTGAGACAATTTTGTGTTCGTTTCTTAAAATGTCGCACGCTTGTAAGGCAAAAAAGGCAAAAAATCAGATGGTTATTTAAAACGACAATATTATGAAATACGTGAACAAGGGCAAGAAGGCAAAACCATGCCCTTTTACAGGGTTGAGTGGAACAGCAAACAAATTTTACACCGAGGAAGGGCAACATTTTTTGGAAGAAACGAAATCACCTTATCTAATTATCTTTTATGAACAACTCTCAAATAAATCAAAGCTCAAAAATGTACACAATAATGATTCCCCTTAAAACAGTAGTATACATATATATATGTACATACATTTGTTGCCTCCTCGTTTCTTCCCAGTCAAGTTGGGGTGGTCAAACATCGTAAAAATGACGCAGCTAAAAAATATTTACAATTTTTCGCCATAATTTGCTGAACAGCGTGAAATAGAGTTCAAGCAGATCAGTTCTGCTAAATGCGAACACAAAGGTGTAAACCTACAAGGCTGCGCGCCATAAAAAAAAAAACGAATGTCACGGAAAAAACATTTGTCGGAGAATAAAAACATGCTTTTAGAACACAATAAACATGTGTACCAACTAGAGTCCGACCGATTGTTCGGCTTTAGCTTCGGTTTGCCGATTAATCGGTAGGGTGATTGACTTGGTTTTTTTTTGGAAATCTATAGGCGGTTTTTTTTGAAATCTTGATTTTTCGAATATGGATAAAGCGGATTTTTTCATCAAACAAACCTTTAATTATTATTTTTTTAAGGAAAGGTGTTACCTCACAGGTGGTCCCATACTAATTTGATTTAAATCCGATCATTGGATCATGAAGAAACTAGCAATAATCTCAAATTTTTATATGAGAATTGAAATCGGTTTTATTTTTGCGAAAACCGGTTTTGGAAAAAAGGCGAATAATCGAATACCCTATTAATCGACAATATTTTTATATTCGGCTGGATGCTCGGCTTCCGCAAATTCGGTTCGGCTTCGGCCGAAAAATCTTCCTTCGGTCGGACTCTACTACCAACATAGTTGTGAAAAAAATTAATTAACTGGAAAACAGAATTCACGCCACGCCATTGATTGTAAAACAATGGGCCTACTTTACGTAGCAGATCTACTAATCCTTTTTTTGCTGTAGTCAGGCCAAAGCTCGTATGCTATCTTATAAATATGGATCCCTCCTTGTTTCAGAAAGCGCAAGTGATTTTGAGTTTTATATTGGTGTCCGGATATTCGGATTTTTTAGTCAGATATTCGAATATCAGATATTCAAAAAATCCGGCTGGAAATCCCAGCCCTAACAGAAATACTCTCAACAACATCTCGATTACGAATAACAAGAGTTTGAGTTTAAATTATTAATGTACATGCAAAAATTGATAGTGGAAGGTATGCACTCTTAAGATCATAAAAAAAGTAATTTTCTCTATTCGGTCCAGCTCTCGAAAGACAATGAATTGACTCAAAAATTTTATTATTCGCTTGGGGAAGGTGCAACTTTCGAACTTGCGGCTGGCTAATGCGGAAATCGTACGCATTCCAAAGAAAAGTATTAATTCGAAATTGATCATTTTTGATATTATACACTAAAAGTGTTCACAGCACCTACATAAATATGTAAGTATGTATGCATATTTATTTGGCGTAATACTTTGTTGTAATTTGTTACAAACATACATAGTAAATTCTCCCTTCCCCGTATGATTAACTTGAATTTGGAAATAAAAGAATCTTGAGTTATCTAATACAATTTTTTTCCCGAACTTGTGCGATATGTATGATGTATCTCAAAATGTGGCGCGCTTCTGTGAAAACTTAATCGACACTTTGTCGCCTTGACCATGAATGATGTCAAAATAGAGCAAAGCAACATCACATCATAGCAATAAACAAAAACTCAGCTAGAATACTAAATAATTGCTAGAAATGGAAAAAATTTGCGAAAGCAAATGTGACATTTTTGCTTACAAAGCACATACATACATACACTGTACATACATTCATCACATCAGAAATATTTATGTATGCAAGTGCCACCCCTATAGAAAACAAAAGCTGTAAGCTATTTAGTTAGTAGTATGTGCTAACTTTGTAAATACTAAATACATAATGAAGCTACTATTTACTGCTCTGGATATGACTAATTTTGAGAAAATGTTATACATAACTATGCATACATGTGTATGTATGTGAGCATCTGTGCATTTACGGCTTTAAAATCAGACAATAACGTAATTCTAGCGCCATTTCGCTGTTTCGTTACTACATAAATACATACATACATATATTCACTAGCTTTTATGGTAATAAAGTGACTTTTGACTGTCAAGGTTTTGATTAATTAAATTTTTTTATAGCAAAATAACGGTAACAGCTGTTGTGCAAACATTCATATAATACCCCTGATGTATGCGCGCGCAAAAAAATACTTATTACTCCTCAGTTTACAATACCGTATGGCCTTTTTCGAAAAAATATGGCGACTGGAAGTGTCAGAGCTCAACCTGAGAGAATAATTTAATCAAGAGTGAAAATCTATTTTCGTTTAACTTCCATCAATGAAAATAAATCTGATATTTTAGCAAAGTACTGAAAGATAATAAAAAGCCGAATACCGCCGTCTGTACGCGACAAGGAATTCTTTTACTAACAAGAAATTTTTATTGTCTAAGAATCGTTTTCGAATTGCGTCTCAGCTCATATTTAGAGCTGAGAGTGGTCTGTGCCCAGCTTTTGTAATGGTTTGAAGTGGAGACGCCTACAATATACAAATATCCGTACCATCGTCAGAACTCTGGGTAAGTTCTTGAGGCAAACCCCAAGTTCCAAACTTGATTTCCTTGCTGCGACACCTCCATCGAACTGAAAACTATGGTGCGTCCAGGAGACTACGCACTACACCGACCCTAAATATTGAGGCACAGTACCTGTGTGCGAGTAGTGGAAACTTTTCTAGTACAAGATCTGGCCAAATTATGGCTGTTAGTTACATCAATTATCTTTTTTAAGGTTCAAGTACGCTATTTCTCTGGCCATCAGCGGCAAAACTTTCCTTTATACTCGTAATTTTCACAATTCTTTTCAAATCGGCATGAACATTCTAAAAAGAAACGATTATTTCCAATTAACTAACCAAACGACTTATTCAACTGTTTTAAAATTTTTACATAAGAGCATCCAACCATTCTCCGATTCTCTTCATATTTCACTTAACCTATTCAACCAGATTTTATGACAAACGATTGGTAAAAAGCGTCTGCATGTTAAATGCTACTAATAAACCAGCATTAGTGCCTATTTATAGATGTTGAATGGGGAATTGGGAAAACTACACATAAAATCTCTATGTAGGCGATCCACTTCATATGACTCATTTTGTTTTTTTTTTTATTAGTAAACAACTGTCTACATAACTGTTTATCTTTTGTGCTGTAAATATGTCTTTAACACACAAAAATATCTAATAAATACATACGTGTGTATGCATATATGTACATCCATATTTTCCATTAACGGTTTTTGTAGCTTTCCCAACTTGTTAATGGACATTACACAGGAATTGTATGCAACCACTTAAAATTTACATATCCACAGTCATACCCAATAAACATTGGGCTTGGGGTTAACAATTCGAAAATGATTGGAAAACCAATATTTTTTTTCGAGTCTCACCTTCGATAACGAATCTGTAATAAGTTAGTATTCGTTTCGAGAACTAGGCCATTCTCCAGCAAAACGGAACCTTCGTTATGCAATGTATTTTCCCTTCGTTATGAATATGAAATCCAGCCCATTATCCAATTGAAATTTTATTGTCGGAGAGTGATTGTCTATTATTTCTCTTCGAGAATTAGGTGGATTTCATTTTCTCTCTTGTTACTATGGTTTTTATTTATTTTTTTCGAACCCATTTCGAGTGGATTTCCAATTTTCCGTGAACGTTGGAAACGTTGGAACGATATTCATACTGGATATCGACGGTATCTTTCGAACGTTCGCCACAATGTTTATTGGGTACATACATATCTGCAAACATAGATTTATATACATACAACCCGTTTCAATTGAATACGCATTTTTTCTCAGCTTTTATATTTGTTTGTAGGCATCGAAAAAGTTTCGTTTTGATATCTCTTTGAAATATGCTCGGTTTGGAAGAAATGCTTTTTTTTTTGTTTGTTCTAAAAATGTGCTACTCTAGGAAAGATACAGCTAGTGTAGCGTACACGCGAATGACTTAACAAGCGCGTTTTTATACCCGAGCGTATTTGTGCACACAAACTCAAGTAAATGGAAGTTACCCTTTATCCAACGTAGGTAGGTATTGAAAATGGGCGAAATCGGACAGTAACCACGCCCACCTCCCATATAACGGTATTTTCGAAAAATGGAAAAAGTACGATATTTTCGCAAACACTGGATCAAAATTGTTGAAAGCTGGAATGTGAAGTAGGATTTCGACGTAGAATAAGAAAATTATGAAAATTTTGAGAAAATGGGCGGCCCACTTATTGATGAAATGCTGTATCGCGGTATCCGCCTTACCACCTCAGTTTATTAAAATATCCGTTTAAAAAAAGTTAATTATAAAAAGAAAAAAAATTATTGAAAAAAATATTAAGTTAAAAAAGAAACAAAAAGTAATTAAAAAATAGTGTAAAAAATTAATAAGATTAAAAAGAAAAACAATTTAAATTTTATTTAAAAACTCAAAAAAGAGGAAATAAATACACAACGACAAAATGATAGGTGTAAAATTCAAAATGATATTGTTTTGCAATTTATGTCTATTTTTTTATTTTTAATAATTTTCATATAAAATATAGTTCGATCCATAACAGGGACCACATAAATATAAATTTTAAAGCTTAAAGCAAAAATTTATCAAATTTCAAAAAATTGTCACCAAAATTTCAAACTTTCATTTTTGGAATTTCGCACCTATTATTTTGTACATATGTAAGTGTAAATTAAAAAAACAAAAAAATCCGCTGCCCTAGGCTTCGAACTCCGGATCTCTTGAAGTGCTAGTACTTTGCTTACTCGCCCATTGCGACTGTTGAAGTAGCGCGAGCAAAATGAAATACATACATATTTATTCATATCCATTTAGAACATGCAATCAGCTGACTGGCTCTGTTGGTTTTCACCACACATGTGTGGTAAACTTACGGAATACCCAAATCGTCTCAAGTCACAATAAGTTAATAGTAAATTTTTTAATCAAGCTTTCTAAAAACATATTTACCGAATCGGACCATGAATACGGGTTTCCAAATACATAGTATCTCGACCTCATGCCGACTACCGGCTAAATTTTTTGGGAATTTTTCTTTCCATGTAGGTAATATGCATTCCAAATATGAAGCAAATCGGACTATAAAAACGGGGTTTTCAAATATCCCGACTTCTGCGCCACCTAGTGGATTAATTCGTCTTTCATGTTGCATAGTCATCGGGTTCTGAGCTAAGCTTGAAATTTAAAGTCCCTAGCTCACAATTTATAGTCTGAAATTGAGTGGTTTGAGATCACTGACTTATTGAATACCAGCATTTAGATGCTTTGCTTCGAAAACTTCCTGCCTTATTAGTACTTTCGACATCTACTTAATTTCCTCTGCATTCCCTTAACGAAATTTAGTGTAATTGGATCACATTACTAAATTATAACAACTAATCAACATACATACATATGTATGTGATATATCTTGCCCGCACACATAAATTAAATGTGACGTATGTCGCCAACACCCACAGATAAATGTCATAGTAATTTTTTATAAGGTGCACGAGTGTAGGCTTTTGAATATTACACGTTGTCCACCGTTATTTAATTAGGTCGTTTCCCCAGCACTACAAAGTGTCTACCTATGAGGCACACAACACTTCCATATATATGAGCATACATAATACATATGTATATAAAAGTATACCTTCTACTATACATGGAAAATGTGTTTTTGTTTTTGNTCATTTCCTCAATCCAAATGGAAAGCAAGGTGCCAATAAAAGGCTGCACACCAGACATGTAGTTAGTGGTGTGCTATCAATTTGTTTGGGCGGTCAGCCAGCCACTCCATCTTTGGCGAATTGCCAACCAGCGTTTTATGTGCACGGAAATGTTTTTTTTTTGTACTACAGTGTGTTTGCTTGTTTTCAAGTATGTTTCGGAACAGTCAATGACTGTTTAATTTGGACTACCTGTTGATTTAGAGAAAAACTAAATATGTATGTACATATTTATATGGTTACAAATGTGTGCTAAATAAAAAGGTTACAAATTTGACAAAGTGTTTTGGTTTTCTAGCAATTTTTTGATTTGTTGGCCTTTTTTTGGCTTCTGTTTAAACCTGTTTAAACCTGTTAAAAAGATATATTCCTCCGCGGATGGGTGAGCGTACCACATATGTAGCTGACCAATTTTTTTTTTTATTATGGGATTACATTAGGTTAGGTTGAAGAGACTGTTGTATTCCAGTTCACTTAGGTCCTCAATCGGGTCCACTCTGCCGTCATCTCATTGCCTCGTATGCCTCCGTATAAGCACTCGGATATATCCTTTGCAGTGGCAAGTTCGGCTCGGAAGATGTCAATTTAGTCTTGTACCCTTAGTTGTGCCCATTAAACGCCTTCTCCGACTATAGCTCAGTTGTGCATACTTTGAACTGCCCTCCATAGAATGTAATTTTTACGTAGAAATCAAAAACCAACAGACTTCTACATATGTAATGCTATGCTTTGGGTAACCGCTTACACACAAAGCTCATTTAACAGATTACTTATGTGACAACTCCCATGTAATGCCAGGTAGTTTAGTCTCCATTTAAGATCTGACAGTCTAGAACCAAATAGAGTTAGTAAGTACCGGAACCTTCAGGATACATTGCCATCTGCTAGGGATTTCTACTTTATACCCTTTGCCCTAGGTTGTGTTTGTCATGAAACAGTGCATGATTCGCTCCATAGCTTTCAAATTTTCGCATTTTTATGACTGCGTTCTTTAGTACCTTAGAAATTGTAGGTTTCTTCGATATTACATGAATACCAAAAAAAAAAAAAACACTTATTGTGGTAACAGCTTTGTTAAACATTTTTTAAGTTAGGATAGGTTAAGTTGAAGTGACTGCCTACATTCAGTATAGGAGAGAACCCATTAGTTATGTTATGGAAACGCGAGAATTCATGAGTTCCTGTTGCGCTTAAATTCTCCAGCAAGTCAAAAAACTAATGGTGAAATGGACGTTTTCTAGTGGCAGAGGTAGTGTTCTATGATGTCTTCCTCCCCACGGCAACTGCGAAAAAGTCACTTGCTGAAGTAAAGTATGTTCTACTTAGTAGACGAGTGAGTTAGTGGGACCTTTTCTTGCCGAAGTTGCGTCAGATTTGACTTTTGTCATACATGTAGACGAATCTGTTATTTTCCGGCTCGAAAAAGTGTGACTTGAGCCATGGTTTACAGAAACCTAATGCACTCAAAAAAAAAAATCATTCAAATATATTTCTCTCAACACATGATTTGGTAACTAGTTGAGAAAAACGTATTTAGTTGACGCAAGTAAACTATTTTCTCAATGTGGTATGCCTTCATAGTAACAGGAGTTGACATTATATTGTATGTCTCTATGACCCGCCACGTACACTTTAGTTTGTGTGCGGCAAAAATAGTAGCTAATTTGTTCAAGTCTGGCCTGCATTCGATATAGTCGTATGTTTCGCAGCAGTCCAGTGATCTAATAGCTGCTTGGATATCAAAGTAGAAGACAAGTTTTAATATATGTATTTAAGTTAGTGATCTTTCCAATGTCAAACATTTTCTAGAGTCCAATGGTTTTCAAATGCGATAAGCATTTCTTGCATTTTATGTTTGTGCATTAATGTTTATATTAATTTATAAGCAGTAGTATAATCTATTAAACGCGACCTCAACACTTCCTGTGTCCGTCGAAATTTAAACATGTAGTAATAAAAATAAAATAAATTTCGTTGATAATGTAGAAATATTTGGACAAGTGCAAAGTAAAGAAACAGAAAAAAAGCTTTAATGCTGATTGAAACCATAGCGAGTCTTGAATGCATTGCTTTCCGCGAGATATTTGATAAAAAAAAAAACTTATTTCGATAAATGTAAGTTGAGTCCTATAATGTCTTTAAAGGCAAAAAATGTTAGGAAATTTTTTTGTAATGAAAATCGCATATAATATTTTATTAATTTTTTAATTTATATATACTTATGCCGCATTCGCTGTTGGGCATTAAATGATAAAGTCCTTTACAACAGAGCAATTTTGAATGACAACATTTTTTTTGCCTCATTTCAATGTCTAGTGGATATTTGGGATAGCAACGTGCTCAAGTTGTGCGATTACTCATAACTAATTTAATTTTTAGAAAATTTTATTAATTGCCAAAATTATGCATGTTATTTCTCAGCCAACACCATTGTTATTAATAATTTTTTAATGATTCCAAATTGTATTCATTTGCATTGGGCATTTTAAGCAAATTAAATTTTTTTTTTCTATAGAATTACTATTATTTCTAGAATAGAAAAAAAATTGTAAGCAATTTTTGCATAAATAAATTAAAATTTATTGCAAAGCTGTCAGCTAAAGGCGTCAGTTATCTTGGTTACAAAGAATATTAAGTGGCCACCAAGTTGACTGGGCAGTAAATTACAAATACACTGTGAACATGGGCACAAATAGATAGTAGTACATGTATTTATGTATGTATTTACANCAGTAAATTACAAATACACTGTGAACATGGGCACAAATAGATAGTAGTACATGTATGTATGTATGTATGTATTTACATATGTATGTATCTAATTTCTATTGTAGTTTTACCATTTATAACATTAATTATATGTCAATCAGACAAAGTTATTGTTTGCCGTTCATCGACTTTCGACCAGTGGATTCTGTTCACGCAATCTTTACGCTAGATGCCTTCTAAAAACATACATATGTATGTACATAGTTTTGTAGATATGTATGTAATTACCGCACCGCTCCTACTCGACTTCGCATTCCAAGCTAAGCTAAGCTCCAGCACTAATCATCTTTCACTGTCGCCATTAATTATGCATAGGCAAATTCTAAAGCTTAATCTCATCTCAAGCGATGGGCGATACGACGAATAATAATAAAAAAAAAAGAAACAGTTTTTTGTTGCTTTTGCAAATTTGAAATTAAAGTCAGTATTTTTATACCCGAGCGCACTTGTGCACAAGGGTATATTAATTT
>NW_016171169.1:0-14812 GCF_001687245.7 Rhagoletis zephyria
TTGGCTCCATCGAACATTCCTGTTTTGCTAGCTACGTCAACTTTAGTTTACTCGACTCAAGGTTCAAAAAAAAATCTTGCGAAATGAAATAATGTGCCCAGATGATCTTATGAAAACATATTTGGGCCCCTCATAAATTTCTTGTTAATGGTTAAGTCCTAGAACTAAGGCGGAATATCATCGACACTTGGGAGGAAATGAAAACTGTTTACCCAAAACTTTACAGACTTATAAAAAAAATACTGTCAATCAGATCGGTGTCTGCTGAGCGCCTTTTTCAAAAGTTCATGCTACAGCCACCGAGAAACGCAACCGCTTAACAACAAAACGCTTATCGAAACTTTCGGTTTTGCGAGGATAGCTAAATAATAAATAATTATCGGCGCTAAAAATACTCGTTTTATCTTATTGAAGGCTAATTAACAAGAGAATTAGAAATTTTTTATGGAAAAATATTTTTGTGAATACTCACTGTAAAAAAGTGCCTTTAAAAATTCGATAAATCGATTGTTTCTCAATAATTACAATTAATTGCAATTAATTTTTTTGGCTTGTGATTAATCGTATGATTAATAAATCGATTTTTTTTTTGCCATCCCTATTTATTATTGAATCATGGGAATCACCCAAACATACGGTGACCATATTTATCGGAGCCGAATCGGGACAAAGCGTACTTTTGCTAATTCTTTCCACAAATGCTAACAGAACTTAAAACCTTCTTCAGTGAGCCCTGATACAGCATCCTTATAGTAACCTCACAAATTTGTAGGATATTTTTCTCGACACTTTTAACCCGTAAAATTTGTTACAAAAAATTCGTTAAAGTATAATATAATATAGTTTGAGGTAGCTAGGATTCACCGTTAATTTTTTGCATTTTTGTATTACGCATTTTGTATATAAAGTAAGACCGTTCGACAATTTTTTGGTAGGGAAGCAAATGAGCAGCACGTTGCACTTGTACCTTATTATACTCAATTTTAATGAGCTAAAAACTGAAAACCAAAATTTTCTCTAAAGATTCTGATTAAAAGTTTTTAAATTTTGGTGGTGCAGAATTTTCATAGTTTTGCACAATGTCTGAAACGTGGATTTATATGGTTTTTGTTAGGAAATGAGCTTTACCTTCATACCAAAATAATAAACATTAAATAAACAAAAGAACAAATAATGTTTAGCAACTAGTAATTTTTAGCAAAAAAAAAACCGACTTCAACTCTCATAAAAAAAAATATATATATATATATCTCATGATCCACTGATCGGATCTTAACCAGATTAGTATGGGACCACCTCTGAGACACTACCTTTCCGATGCAAAAAGAATTATCGCAATCGGTTGACGTGGTCCAAAGTTATGCGGTAACATACATAAAAAATAAAAAAATTAAAAAATAAAAACAACAAAAAAGATTCCGACGAACTGATAACCTCCTCCTTTTTTGGAAGTCGGTTAAAAACAAACCCGATTTCAATTCTCATATAAAAAAATATATGTATGTATATATTTCATAATCCAATGATCGGACCTAAACAATGATCGGACCTAAACAAGATTAGTGTAGAAAAAAGAAATAAAATAAAATAAAAAATATTCCGAAGAATTGATAACCTCCTCCTTTTTTAGAAGTCGGTTAAAAATAGCCAAAAACCTTGCTAAAATGTCGAGTCCTAATTGATTTTTTTGCCACTGCATGTGTTGCTCAGTTCAAATCGCAGGCATTCAGATTAGAAAATAATAACTTTTTAAACTGGTTCATAGGCATGTCATTTTAATGAGCTGTTAGGCGTCGAAATACCGAACACCAATTACAGGACATTAAAAGAAATACAGAACATTTGGCATCCCGTATAAAATAAATAAATTACCACGGCAGTTGGTTAAAAAAGGAGGGCTACCACGCATAATACAGGACGGATGGTCAGCGTGCCTATGCATCTTTAAAATCACATATGTATGTACATTTGTATGTATGTAAATATGTATATATATTCTGCCAATTAAAATCAACATTTTTTCTTGGCAACATGAATTCTAGCAACATTTGTTGCTTGACAAGCAGAGACATGCACTCTTGGGTGCGATTAGGGCGCTCTCTGTTGGTGAAAATTCGAACTCAATTCAATTATTTCTGCCGGGGTAATTTCCGCTTGGCGTATGCATGAACATTTGTAAATCAGGACATACTTTAACCAGAGAACGTTTATAAATATATTTATTTATATTTATAAACGTTCTCTGCTTTAACAGCATATACATAGGTCAAGTTCTAACAAATAATTTTAATTTTATTTTTAGTTATTTTTTATAAAAAGGTAGTTTATTCTTGAGCTAATACCGTATACATCCAGGTTTAAAATTTTGTGTAATATTTAAAGAAATGCAACAGACTAAGTTAAAAATTTTAAACTTTTTAATTAAACTCTTAGGCCGAATTTCAGAAGAGCAATTGAAGTAGATATTGTTGAATAACTTCAAAAATCCGTTTTCAGATCATATAGATATTTAGGCTGCGTTTCACCAATCAAATTTAATTTAATTTAAGTGACCTAAGCTCTTCACTTAAATAAAAATTAAATCAGAATAATCACATTCAGAGTTGTTACACGTTTAATCAGCAGATCAATATACACTATGGTGGTTCAAAAATTCACGTGAAAATAATAATAATAAATGGTTAAATAAACAATTGGGTATTATTATTGAAAGTCTCCTGAAGAAAACCAGAGTTTTCCGATCAAAAAATATTAATTTACGAGAATTCTATACCATTTCTACGAAAATTTGTTTTTTCCCCATAAATATAAAAATACATGGAATACTTTGAGCACTTTGAGCGACCTCTAAATGTTTTTTGATTTCCAAATAAAAAATAGGGGTATACTTTTTTCGATATAGAACAATCCTAGGGGGTGAGAGCATTGCAATTCTGGCTTTACTGTTTTTGGACCACCCTAATATACACATACCACCATATTGTGTATCAACTGTTTACTTGTATACCAATCCTGCTTTTACTACCACCATATTTTTACTCACTCAAATAAAAGGGCTTTTTGAAACTTAAAAAAAATTAATTGAAAGTTAAGTAAAAATTTAATTCAAACAATATTCCTCTTAAATGAGTTTGGTGAAACGCAGCCTTAAAGCTACTGAGAAAACAGATACCGCCTATTTATAGGGCCACGCCGCGATCGGGCGCAACGCGAGCTATGTGGGACCGCTATAGGATACTGAAGACAGAAGCGAGACCATGGATAATATGATATGTAGCTCTCTCATTTCGCTTAATAAAAGAAAATCTCCTACAATTTCTTAAGTAATGCCCATACATGTATTTCCTAGCAGTGGCACTATTGGAAGATGTTATGAAAAATAAACTTTTTGACAGCGCTCTCACGAGAAAAAGAGTTTCGTATCATATTATCCATGGCGAGACGTATATGCCGCAATAAGAAGATAGAGGCCGAAGTATGTGAGTGCGAAGAGCTTGAAATGCTGGAAGACAGGAAAAACGCCCGAAAAAATTTAAAAAAGCATTGGACGACTGAATGTTGTAAGACCGGGGCGAACTCCTGTAAGAACAACAATGGCAATCTAGAGACCGACGTCCAGCACGTGATTAAATATGTAGGGAACATTTTTCCACCGTACTAATGGAGAAGACGAACCCGAGCCTCAAGTCAATGATGACGGAGTCGATGTTCCACCGCCTGACTATGACTACATACGAATAGCAATTACGCGGCTGAAAAACAACCACCTTGCTAGTACTGACCACATGCCAGATGAGCTATTCAAGTATTACGGCAAGGAGTTGATAAGGTACTGGCGTACTTTGTTGAGCCCGGCCAAAATCGCTTAGGCAGTTACAGCGCCAAGTAAGAAGAAGAGTTTTATGGTTAAAAAACAAGTTTAATAAAAACACTCCAGGCAGAGGTAATTTTTTTGGTGATCAAACAGTGGAATTATTTTCGGGTCTCTTTCAAAAACTAGAAAAACGGTCGAATTTCAACAGTAAAAAGGATGTATTTATTATTCCGATGAGGTGCGGGTATGTTTGAAAATATGTAATTAAACTCTATCTTAGAGAGATCCACGCCGACTAAATTTTATAACGGCAAGAGCCATAGCTAGTGCCCACTTAACAATAAAATTCATTAAGACTATTTTTATATTAAAACGTAACTTTATTAATTAAAACATCTCTGATATTTTGTTCTTACAAATAATGAAACATACAATAAAATTGCGGTTATTTCTTTTATAAATATGTATATATTATTTTTTAATAATTATTTCATAATTAGAATATTTACCGCACAGAGTAGCTGTGTTAAAAAAAATCCATTTTTGTTTAAAAAAAAATGCAAAATACTAGTTATTATTTTCATACTCTATATGACTCCTTTATACATACATACATATCGCACATTCAATGCAAAGGTGACACAACTCAAAATTAATCGTAGCACATATTAATCATATAAACAAGGGGACTTTACTTAGATTTTTTCAAGAAAATTTTGTTCGAGCTTTTGCTGAAAGGTAAGGATGACAAATTTTGACCTCACAACTTTGTGGATGTGCAATATGCTTATCTGTAGTCTTTTGACAAAAAAAAAATTTATTTATTTTGACTATAAAAACTATATGCTGAGCAAATTCAAGTTTACAGAAAAATATGTATATAAAAGTAGAAAATATTAAAGTCTGTAAACAGTCACGTTTTTATCTAAATTTCGTTGATATGTTTTTTTTTTTGTGAAATTGATTTGCCATACAAAGAATGCGGTAAGTTTACACAAGGCAGCGTAGTTAATAAATATTAAAAAAAATTTATGTAATTTACATTTAAGACTACAAATTGTAAAGTATTTTTTTTTTATTTTGCGTTGCTAATATTAAATTTTCACTGAACATCGAATTGAAGTACACTACCAATAAAAATGTTAAAAGCTAATTTTTTTTTGTTTTCATTTTTTTTTTACATTTTGACTACAACAGTGAGTTTCATTTACACAAAAACAAACACAAAACGGCATTTGTAAGTGTTGTCGCATTGTTGTAAATATGCCTCTAATTGTTGTTGCTGTTTTATGTATGGACTGTGCTCAGTGCTTTTGGTGGTATGGTGGCATAAGTTTATGAGGTGAGCTACTAGTTTCTTTTGTTTTGCACATTTTTTTGAAAAAATATCTGTATGCATAGTTATTTTTTTTTTTCTTTGATGTTGCTCTTGTTTTTTTGTTTTAATTTCACTCTTTTGACTCGTCTAATAATTTGCGCCGCTCTTATGCGTCAAATACAGAAAATATGCGCCAGCAGCGTAGGCCAAAAAGTTGAAACAACCAAAAACTCCGGCCGCAATATTCGAACCATAAGCCCATGTACTCGGATAACCAGACCATTTGGCCAATTGCACTACGAAGGCAATGAAATACAGGAGCGCGCATATCGCAGTGTTGAGTAATTCCTGCAAACAGAAAGGAAAACGAAAGGGGAATAAGTGAAAAATTTGTTTCGATTTGTGTTTTTAAGGTATTTGGTTTTGTTGTAGCTAAATCGAGAACGTATTTTCGATAATGTTACATACAGGGTGGTCCCAATGGACAAAAACTTAGACCGTGCCGTGTATAATAAAGTAAAAAAAAAAAACATTTAGTGTTCTGTACAGAGACTAAATATAAATATAGTTTATTTGAAGAAATCAAAAAGGCATTGGAAAAAATAGTCGTACTGCATTTGCGAAAATATCTGAAGAATCCTTTGCTATGGTACCCTGCGTTCTTCTCGTGAAAAAACTTGACTTTCATTATTCTGAGCAAGAAACGCGGAATAAGTTTGGCTTTTTGAAGACACACATTTTTAGAGGATTCAAGAATCCAAAAAAATTTCAAGATTTTCCTTTGACTTTTTTGAGATTTTTCAAAGTTTTCTGGACTTTAAGGAAAGCCTCGTATTTTTCTTTTCGGAATATTTACAAGAACTTTCGGCATTTGTTCGGCACTTGATTGGAATCCTCGCATTTTAACTATCGGAATTATTTGTATTATTTCACTCTATAATTACCCTTATTATTTTTTCGACTTTTCGAAAGTTTTGCGAGATTTTGCGCTTTCTTTGGGATTTTTCACAAGTTTTCGAGTCTTTTTGATGATTTTTTATTGTTTTACGGGATTATTTAAGTTACATCTTTTCATACCTTCCGAGATTTTATTTTAACTTTTCTGTATTTTTTCGTTTCTCTTTTTTTGGATAATTCGAAAATTTTGGAAATATTGATAACATTTTGGAGCTTTTCGGGTATTTTGATTGATTTTACGCTTTTTTATTTTCTTACGGGTTTTTGCGGAATTCCCTCGAAATCTTTCGAAAATTTTTTAAGATCTTTGCGAAGCTTTTTGAATGTCTACGACATTTTCCCGAATTTTTTCGGATTGCTCAGAATTTTTTCCGAACTCCTCGTTTTTTATTTATCAAAATCTTTTGGGATTATTGGAATTTTGTCGCGATACTTCATAATTTTTTTGCTCTTTATTTTGTGGGGGCTTTCGAAATTCTTTCGAGACTGACTTTAGGAAAAGTAAATTTTCGGGATATACTTCACGGTTTGTTGTTTTTATTTTAGTTTTGGTGATTGGAATTTAATAGAGGGTTTACGGCATTTTTTAGGGGAATCTTTAAGTTGTTTTTCGCGATCTTTTGAACTTTTCAGAGTTTTTCACAATTTTTTCACCGTCCTGTATTTTTTCGTTTTCTTCGGGATATTTCAAAACTTTTTTCGATATTTTTGAAATTTTCAAATATTTTCGAATTTTTCTGAATTTCTTGGAATATTTTTCGCTGATTTTTTCTGTTTTAATGGCATGTGCGATTTTATGGAATTCCTTCGGGACTTTTCGTAAATTTTCTTTAAGTTCTTCTAGGGATTTTTCTCAAGATCTTTCGGGATTGATCGAGACTTTTTCGGAGCTTTTCTAATGAAATTAAATATTTCGATTTTCTTCGAGATTATACAAGATTTTTCCTTGTTTTGTGGGATTGTTCAGGTTTCCTCATGTTTTACTTTTCGAGGTATTGTAGAGACTTTTAGGCCTTGTTGTGGTTTTTTATGTTTTACGCTTTTTATTTTTTAGAATTTTTCGAAGCTATGTTTTAGGACTTATTCATGATTTTTTGCTGTTTTATTTCTCGATACTTTTCGGTATTTTTTTTGGGTGTTTTCAGTGCTCTACGAATTAGTTTGTTTTCTTTTTTTGTTAAGAATATTCAAGTTTTTTTTACTTTTCGAGACTTCATCTTCTTTCTGATTATTTTTTTTGGGATGTATTCGAAGTCTTTTGGGATTTCTTGCACTTTTCCAGATTTTTCGGAACGTTTACGATTTTTGCGCTCTTTTCTTAGAAGCTCTGTTATGCATACTTGGCGTTGCATGAGAGTTGTCACATAAGGAATCTGTTAAATGAGCTTTGCGTTTAAGCGGTTGCCCAAAGCACAGCATTACATATGTATGTAGAAGTCTGTTCAGTGCAGTACAAAGTATGCATAGTTGAGCTATTACTGTTCGAATTTTTTTTAAGGTTTTTTGGGATTATTTCGGCTTTTTTTGGGATTTATCAGGTCGTTTTCAGGGTTTTTCTAATGAAATAAAATGACTTCTCGAAATTCCACGATTTTTCTTTTATTTGAAATTGTTCAGACTTGAGGGTTTTCCTCGTATTTTACTTTTCGGGTTAATTTTTGGGACGCGTTCCAGTCCAGGGATTTTTCGAATTTTTTTCTTGTTTATGATGAGTTTTTCTATATTTTTCGCAACTCTTTTTTATGACTGTTTGCTTTTTAATTTCTTGAATAATTTTTTCGGAATTTTTCGAGACTGGTCGGGATTGTTTCTCTATCGATTTTTATATATTTCGTAGTTTCTTTCTGTTGTATTTTCCTTCGGGATTTTATAGCATCCTTTCGTAACTTATTCGGATTTTTCAAGTATTTCGCAGCTTTTTCCGAGGGCTTTCGGCATTAATCAGGTCTTTTTCAGGTATTTTCGTGCTTTGCTGAGAACTCTCCGGAATTCTTTTTTCGTGTGTTTCCAAAATTTCGGTGGCAAAAGTACATTTCGATATTAACTTTGCGATATCAGCTGTAAGAGTCAGTTCCATTTTATTGTAGGAGCAGGAAGGCCTCTGAGAACTTTGAAATAAAATCCTTGGATAATGCATAAATCTCGTATGATGTAAATTATTGTTTTAAGCTTTTTTGTAAGGGTGTATGTATCTTAGATTAAACTAACAGAATATTGAAAAAAATTCGAAATATAGCATATATGTATATATGTACAAGTATATATTTTACTTAAGAACCTTGGAAAAACGTATTAATCTGACCCACCCTTTATAATATTGGTATACACATACATATGTGTGTACATATTAAGTATGAGTTGCTTTCTTTAACTTACTGTGAATATCCAATTGACGGCAACATTCAAAGCTTCACGTATACCCAAAAGATAAGCGAAAATCCATAAAATTGTCGCAATGAACGAGATTACAACCACGAATAGGAAGAATGACGTGGCAGCGATGTAGGCGGGTGATCCACAGGCCATGCAAATAATGCCGAGCACCTGTAATGAAAAATGAAAGTAAACATAAATGATTAAGCAATAGTCGGAATAAAATGTGTAAAAAAAAAAGAAAGACACTAAAAGATAATACCAATAACGAGCAACTAAACTGATATTGATTAAATAATATTGATAGTTCAGATAAGGCGTATAGAAAAGTGAAAGTGAACGCCTTAAGTGTTCTATAGTTTAACTATCAATTTATTTTTTATGAGCGTGTACCTAATTAATAATTAGCTGTAGTCACGCTAGCTTAGATGGCTTAACTCCTCTTATTGCCAAAAATACCTAAATGTGCATACAAATTAGAGATGGGCGCGGAATATCGGGACCCGCAGGACCCACGCTACTGATTTCAAAATGGCTGGGATGGGCGGTATCCGGAAGGTGTTTAAAAATTTTGCGCGCGGGACGGCAGAAAAATCCTTTCCCGACACTCCCGGCGGAATCGGGATTGAAATTTTTGTCCCGTGCCCATCTCTAATACAAATATATTGTCAGTACACTTTTCAGCTGATTTTTTATTTATATTACATTCATCATTGTGGCTTAACGCAGCTTAACAAATTTAGAGTCAAACAACGAAGAATCAAGCAAAGGAATAGTAAATAAGAAATAAAAAATGTATTGCTTAATAAGGTTTAACAATTATCGAAGCCGTTGTGGTGATAAGATAAGATTATGGAAGTAAACATACATATATGCATTGTACCTATTGTAAATACTTTTGTGACGATTGGTAGTATGAGTGAAACTGAAAGTGTTTGTTGAAGTAGATGTTCTGTTAGTAAAGCACTAAGAAAGTAAATGCATTAACAAAGTAAGAAAGGTAACAACTGTCTATGTATGTACGTTCACATATCGAGAGTATGTATATGTATAATGAATAAGGGTTATTCATTATCTCTATTTCAGTAGTAACCTCTTTTTAAATGACTACATTTCATTCAATTTTAGTGTAATAATGTGCAAGTTTCAAGTGGCTAAAAATTACCGTTAATTTTTTTAATTTTTGACGTAGAATACGTCTTACCTTAAGGTATGGGGGCTATGTTCAAATGTTGTAGTTGTAATTTTTAGAGCTTCACAAAAACGCTTATTGCACGAGAACTAATAAAGCGATTTCAAAGAAAAGTGTGGCGTTTCAAAGATAAAATTCCAAACCTGTCGACAGATTCATTTTTGTAAATAACCAATTCGGTTTCTGTCGAAAAAACAACGGTAAACATTCCCTTATTTTGGGGTCAATTTTGAGCCTTTAAAGTGCTCTAGCAACTTATTGTTGGCATATATAACTTTCATTTTCGGGATATAGGTTCTTTGGAGCAGTAGAAATATTATCGGGTACAATTTTATATAAATTTAACAAATATTGAGCATTTTAAGGCAAAAAATTGTTGAAAAAATTTGCAAATTTTTTTCATTACCAAAACGCTCGAAAACCGCTCGAATGATTTTGTTTTTGTTTTCTTTAATCAAAAATTCAAGAGTTTTCCTTTCGTTTGGTATATGGGAAGTATTGGTTGATATCTTCTATATATGTTTATTTTATTCAAATATATGGGCATAAATGATTTTCCATACAAAATCACCTCGTCATCATTTTGCAAACACGTGCATATGTTGGAAGTGTGGGAAGGAGACAAAAAGTATGTATGTGTGCGTAAGTACATACTTCGGTTTTTGATAAACAAATGGACCAATATTTATAACCTAATCACAGCGTATGGACCCGTACATATGTAAATACATACATACGTACATATGTTGATTGCAGTTAATGTGGATCTGGCTCAATTTTTTAGTAATCTATGTATGTCTATACATATGTACATACATATATCTATGAACACATGTATGCATAATACGCGAAAACTTTTTGAAGTGAAACAACACTTGAAAAAGACCAATCCAAGAATAAAAGTAAAGGTCAGTACGTATACATAGATAAAGATAAGGATAAAGGCAAAGGTAAAAATAAAAACAAAAACAAAGTTGCGCAAAGATAAAGGCAAAACTGAAGCCCAAGGTAAATTTGAACACTTTACTTATATAAGGGGAAAAGGTGAAGGGGAATATGTATATGAAGAATATGATAAACATAAAAATAAAAACAAAGATAAATATAAAGAAAAATATGAGGTTGAGAATACCGATAAAAGTAAAGATGAAGATAGAGGAAGAAAGATTAAAATAAAGGTAGTTGTAGAGAAAAGGATATAGATAGAGGAACAGAGACTCAATCTGGGAACTATTTCGGGATTTTAGAGATTTTTGGGATTCTTGGAACTTATCGATATAATAACCGATATTTTGTCGGTTTTGTGATCGATTTTGTTATCGAAATTTTTATCGATATTATTATTGATTTTGCTATCGATATTTTCGGAACTTATCGATATAATGATCGATATTTTTATCGATTTTGTTATCGATATTTTGATTTATTTTGTTATCGACGTTTTTATCGATTTTACTGTCGATTTTATTATCGATTTTGTTATCGATATTTTTATCGATATTTGTATCAGTTTTGTTATCGATATTTTTATCGATGTTGTTATCGATATTTTTATCGATTTTGCTATAGATTTTCTTGTCGATATTTTTATCTATTTTGTCATCAATATTTTTTTCGGTTTTATTACCGTTATTTTTAATAGATTTTTCTATCCATATTATTATCGCTGTTGTTATCGATATTTTTTTCTTAGTGTGTACTTTCGCTTTTGACTTTGATATGCTCTTAACCATACCACGTATTCTACGTTTAAATTTAGCGGCTGTATCTCAGATACAGCCTGCAGACCAAGACGAAGGCGCTGGACTGTTCCTTTTTTTTTTGCCGAACGTGTTGCGCGAGCACTTAAAAGGGGAAAATTATAAGTAAAATGGTAAATGGGGTACGAAAAATTTCGGTACTTAGGCGGGTTCTTATGTTCATGTACTAGTGTGTAAAAAATAGAAAATTCTTAGAATTCTAAAAGATATGAACATTTTTGAAAAATTCCAAAATTGTTCCACTTTTCTGAACTTTTCCAAAATTTTGTATTGATATAACAAAGTTTGAAAATTTTAAATTTTTTGAAAATTTTGAAAACATCAACGTTCAAAAATTTTTTGAATCTTCAAGAATTACGAAAATTTTTAAATTTTCAAAAACGACGAAATATGAAAATGTTTTCAACATTCGAAAACATTTAATTTCGTTCGATAAATTTTGTATATTCGACACTTTTACTTAGAAAAAATTGGTTAGAATTCCTACAATTCTCAAAATTTTTGAAAAATAAAAAATTTCTAGAAATCTAGTATTCATCATTATATTGAATTACTTGTAATTGAATTTTTGGGATTTACTAAAACTTCTCAAATTCATAAAATTTTTAAAGTTTAGAAAATTTTGGAATTCCACTCAAGTTATTAAAAAGGGGAAACTTCAAGAAATTAAAAACTATCAAAACTCTAAAAATTTTNCTTGTAATTGAATTTTTGGGATTTACTAAAACTTCTCAAATTCATAAAATTTTTAAAGTTTAGAAAATTTTGGAATTCCACTCAAGTTATTAAAAAGGGGAAACTTCAAGAAATTAAAAACTATCAAAACTCTAAAAATTTTAAATTGCGGTGATTTTTAAATTTATATACACGATTTATGTTGAAAAATTTGTCCCCCCCAAGAAATGCTGCTGGGTCCGCCTCTGCCCTAATGTGCATAGATACACACATGTGTACAGCTATAAACATTCTAAGGGTTCAAACAAATAGATACTAGTTTTATTTTAAAGCAATTGGAAATCACAAAACTAACAATAATAAAACAAATTAGCATTTAAATTGTCGACATATTGTTTGCGCAATAAAAAAGTAAATAAACTAGTCACAACGCATTAGCGGGGCGAATGGCGTGGTCACATTTCGGTTTTACACCCAGCAGTGCAAGATATTAAATACCTATGTATGTATGTATGTGTGTACTTATTCATGTTTATATGTATGTATGTAAGTGTACATTATTTGCGCGATTTAACAGGTAGTAAGCTCGTTCCGCAAGAAAACCGAGATAAAAGTTAAGAAAACAAGCAAATAATGAAAAGACTGGTCGACACTTAAGCGAAGAAAGGCATTAAAATAATCATGGCAAGAACAAATTTAACCAATCATGCAAGCTGCAATAATCCTTTAAATAAGTGCAATTAAAGTAAAAATCATAAATATTTTAAATCAGGTTGGTCGAAAGAAATTACGTTTCGAAATGGTTTTATAACTAATTAAAATATTCCTCTGTGCGACGCTTAAGTTCTCTCGTTGTAAACGTGAAAGTATTAAAATTGTTTGCCTATCCTCTTCATATGTAATATGATGTGATGCACCGAAAGTGAAAGTAACTATTATCACACAAAATTCATGAACGCGACAATTTTACTCTCGTGATCACTTTTTATGTTCTCTTATGTAACTCAACTCATAACACTCAACTGCGGGTATTTAAACAGATTTGAAAATTTCGTAAGCCAACTCAATGAAGGAACTTATTTATAAATTAACAGTACTTTTCGTCATTCTAGCACCTTTCTATAAACATTAAATATTTCGAGCAAAAAATAATAAAATTGGCTCGCTATATTTTTCTAGGCTAAAATTACCAGTAACTTTTACTCTTTACAAATGCAGTTGAAAAAAGCAGTGTCTTTTTCGGCAAAAAAGCGTTTTATTTGTCAACATTCTCGTGTTTAATGTAATTCGAGTTATTTAGTATAGGGGTTTTTCCAATAATAATATTCCTCAAGGTCCTCAAAATAGGGTTATTTCAGTAATAACCCAAACCTCTTACCGTCGAGCCATTTATTCAGAATCAGAAAGTAGTCAAGGCGCTTAATCGGAAGCTGAGGTTTTTGGCGTGCGATTTTTTTTTTTAATTTTAGTTGAATTAACGAAATTGCCTGCTTTCTTTAGCTTTCTCTAAATTGTTTACATAATATATTATTAACAGATGTGAGACGGCTTTGCAAAATCGGGTTGCCCGAATTAGCAATGCCATCAATAGGAAAGAATTCTTCTTGGGCTTTTTGTAGACATTGAGGGTGCCACCTTCGATAGCATGTGCAATTCTGCTTTACGGCATGGTGCCCACCGCTAACCCAACCAAAACTTTTATTGTGCACTGCACTAGAAGGAGAAGGTTGGATGGTATCATTGCCCTCATACTTAGAGGAGTCACAATTCAGACTTCTCCCTAAGTGAGTATCTAGGAGTAATTCTGGATACAAAACTATCGTGGAAATCTCACGTGGAACACAAGACCTCCAAAGCAAGGTGAAGGGGAATGGGTTTACGTATCTGCAGTGACAACCAGGCACTAGCTAGCCCTCTGACTACTTTCAAACTAGTCTGAGTGTTGTTTTGTGACAGGTTCCGACAAAAATAAAAAATAATAATAAACAGATTAGGGTTGCATTTAAATTTAGAAGTTAAGAAAGTCACTGACTTATTTACCTGCCCCCGTTTTTCTTTAGCATTCATGAAAAGCATATTTTAAATTTAAGTGTACACTAAAGCTGCCAAAAAATAAGAGAAATTCTGCAATGTTCTAAAAAAATTTTGGTAATTTCCGAAAAGTTTCCAAACATCCCGAAAAAATCGCACAAAAAAAACGCGAAAATCCCTAAAAACGACTAACTAATTTTTCATCAAAACCTTAAAAATAAAGAGCAAATTATTATAACTATAAAAGCTTAATTTAATGAGGTCATTCTAATTACATAAAATTAAATGGAGTCCCGGGAACCTGTTCCGCCATCAGTACTTAATCTCAAACACAGGTATGCCAGTTGGTTTTTTGGACGTTTTTTTATCAGTTTTCATTTTTGCGGTCAACTACTTCTCGAAATTGCAACAGCATAGTTAGAGGAACAATTTACGATATTTGTGCGAACGTGTGAAAATATTCAATACATTCAACTTTATTGGCAGGTTGCTGCTAATGTTTAGCCAACAACAACTCTTAGGCATTTGCGAAAGCGCCTATGTCAGAAAACCTGTTGTGTCGCCAGACACTTTGTTACCTCGCTTCCCAGAAAGCCCCTCCCATCATACATACATATGTACATACATTTCGTTTCCTTTTGCCATGTACAGTGACGAGCAAAACTGTAACATGGTGTAACCCTTTTAATTTC
>NW_016171170.1:0-14811 GCF_001687245.7 Rhagoletis zephyria
TAAAAGTGCATTATGATCGTTTTTAATTAGTGTTGCTAAATATATATATTTTTTTTTAACTTCAAAGTCATTGTAAATTGTGAAATTGATTAATTTAAATTAACTTATGAGTATCCATTACGTAACTTAATTTTTCCCGGGAATTTTTAATGAGTTACTTACAAAAAGTGATTATTTTTTGAGTCCTGTATTCTTCAAAATCTGAGTAAAACAAAGAAATAAAACTTAATTTTTTAGCAAGTCAGCAAGTTATTGAAAAACATAGCCGACGAACTAAAATTACGTTCTACATCATCGCATCTACGCATCAAGCTCGCCTTTTATACATCGTGGAAAAATGGACGATTTCCGTACCGAAGAATATATCTTTAAACACAAACTATACCAGCAATTTACCGACATGGATGTAAATGGAAGGACCTGTCTGCACTCGATATGAACAAGTGGCGTAACTCTTCAGAAAGCAGAGAGGCAATTGGTGAAGTTTTCTTCTCTCCAGCATCAGAGTAGATGGTTACTGCACGGAGATCAACAGCATATTTAATAAGCCAAAACTTCAGCCTCTTTAATGGCTGCGAGCTTTACTTGGCAGACACTGCTCTGGTTTGTCAACCTGAAACAGAGATCTTATGAGAGCTTTTTGAGTATATCCCACTCGCTGCTCCTAAATTTAGTTGGGAGCCATCCGTGTAGATAGCTGCAGAGTTAACCTAGATGCCCGTGATCGAATCGATCTCCTAACCATTCCTAGAAGGAATACGTGTCGAGAACTTACTCTCGAAATCTAGGGATTTTTGGAAGAAAATCTTATGACACGAGCTCGTAAAAAAATCTTGAGATTTCTTAATAGCGCAGCATTATGATTATTACTAACTGATTTTCTTCGGAAATTTCGTAAAATATTCTAAGTGCGCCTAGTACAATTCATCATCGTAAATTCCACAAGAAATTGGAAAGGGGAATAATGATTTCTCGTAAGAATTCTTTAAGATCTCTATACCATTCAGATTACTTTGAATGTATGGTCCTGCATATACTATATGTATTTATATCTATAATAGACTTATTCAGTCAAAAAATGCATGTACAAAATAAGAAAGTCAATTGGTCGAAATCACATAGCAAAAAGAGAAAATAGAATGACAATAATATATCTGAATTTTTGCATGGTATAGCGAAATGCAAGTCGCTGCAAACGAATCGTCAAATTCCTTTTAGGAGTTGCTAACAATAGCCAATAATGGAATAGATAGGGTTGCCACAAATCTATGCTTTAAATTGTAGCTACTGTCATAGAAACAAAATATGTATATGTAGTGAAAAGAAAAGGAAATGGAAGCTATTTGAAACATCCCTAATGCAAAAATATTTTTAATAGGGTTGCCACCTATTTTGAATCGCATATTTATGTATTTCATTTTTTGCTTAGAAAAAAAGGTAAAATATTATTATTCATGGGTACCAAGAGAAGGTTCTTGAACAATGCTTTCCTTACATACAAAGTGTTATCGGTTAGGATAATAGTGTAAGGCTGCCACTTATTTTCGATTCTACATAATTTATCTAAAACATCGCAATATGGATATCAATTTAAATGTATTGTTGAAAACTTTGGTCAGAAAATATTTTCCACCAGGGTTGCCACTCTTCTATGTAATACAAATTTTTATTTTGTTAATTTCAATCAGCTATTATCTTATGTATACACAGTATATATATATACGCTCAAGATATGTACCATTCATTTCAGCGTATTTCGGAATGGGCTTGCCACCTAAATTTTAAAGTAAGAAATTTACTTAATAGATATCGAAATCCAAATTTTTTTCATTGATTCCAAAAATTTTATTTAAAGCTATCCAAATCTTCAAAACCTTAAAAAGTATATGCACTCCGGCCAAAGCTCGGTCAACCAGGTACATTTTTTTAATAATCATACCTTTGAAATTTTAAGGTCGTTAAAAAAATCCTGATGTCAGAGGAAAAGACTAAAAACCCATTTTTTTATTTCTGGCCGCTTTTTGGCGCATATATTTATTTTTTTTGTGTGTGTAAAATTGACTGTGTATTATATGACAATTTAAATAGTTGTTTGCCTTAGTGTTAGAAATGAAAAATTTCACTAATTATCTTTTGTTATGATGACGAAAATATATAGAGTATGCATTTTAAGTTATGGTATTAATTATTTAGTGTTGTTGTAATAATTAATAAATTAACTTAAAGAGCAATTGCTACTTTGATTAAAGGTTTAAACGCAGATGGTATTTAAAAACTGTTTGTTTACTTACACTGTTTGCTAATTGGCCTACTATCCGACTAATACCAATACATAGCAATATGGTTTTTGCAATAGCAGCTTCGTCACAATATATATATATACATTTTTTTTTCAAATGCATGAGAACACATTTATGTCAAGTGAAGAATACAAAAAACGCAAAATTGAAAAAAAATAATAAAAAATTGTACGCCTTTGCGATGCATCATTGACGCTGGCAATTATGGCTAAGGCAGTCGGTGACTGCATCATGACGATAATGATGATAACTGCTGATGAGCTCATAACAAAAACTAAGTAATTATAGCCGTAGAGTGTTACGATAAAGCCATTTAAGTAATAATAAGTTGCCAGTATGAGTAGGTTGTAATATTGCAAAGCGAAATATGGAGCAAGAAGTAGGCAAAAAACGCAAAGGAAGTGAATATTACGCAAAAATAAACCACTAGGTATAATTACTAAATATTGAATATTTGTAGTTGCAGTTGTGATTATTGGCAAAGATTTGTATAGTCTATTTTTATGCTCAAAGTATTTTCCTCAAACTATATTGAGCACTAACCGCCAAAAAGACGTAAGCGATTTTTTTTTTATTATTATTATTTTTTTTTGTTGCAGAACTTGATGATCTTGATGATTTAGAAACATTTCTGCATCAAAAAGGAAATTTTGAAAAAAAAATTTCGCTAACGTCTTTTTGGCGGTTAGGGCTCGATATGTTTACTAAATACGTACGAAATGTAATTCAGGGTGAAACACTGTTCTTGTATTTTTGGTTATATACAATTTCGATTCTGTGGTAAATTAATTGGTCATATAGCCCTTTCATATTTTTTTTTTACTGATGAAATGTATTATTTTAAAAACTCATACATGGAGTCAGCTTGAAAACATGACACAAGTACATATAAAAAAGTGTGGAATTAATTATTTCCCAGCGCCTTTTTTTCTTAATCAGTGATTTTTTCCTTTTTTTAAGCTCTTTAAAGCTAGTACTTAGCAAGATATTTTTATAACACTTTTTTACAAATTTGTATTAGTCAATACAAATTTTATAAAAGTACCATAAAGTGTATCAGGGTCAAAAAGTGAACTTAAAAACCATCCAGTTTCATACAAAAGGAAAATGGTGGATAACAGATTTGTGTTAAACAGTTTTGAAAATTCTTTTCTCTTGATTGATATTCGCTATTAAAAATTTTAAAATTGTAAGAAATGCCTATTTAAATCGAAAAGTAATTAACCTAAAAAAACAATTAATTATGCAAAATTTTATGCAATATGTAAAATTTTTAAGTTAAATATTAATAAAATAAAAATATATTTTTTTTGATAAAAAAATTTTTTATTGTTCAGAAATCATGCCAGCAAAAAAAGATATATTCTTGAAATAGAGATCTTCCTTGAAAAACTGTGAAAATTTAAAATTTTTGAAAAAAAAAGTTTATGTTTGCGCACCGAGTTTAAGATTTTTTCCGTACTTTACCCAAGCTTAGCAAAAACATTTAATTTACACTGCGGTTAAGTATGTGTGTAGTACGGGTTTTAAGCTCAGTCGACGAAAAGAGCCAAATTCTAAACAAAATAGCAATCTTACTTTAAAATGTAAAATTTTGGACTTGTGCGGTTGCCGAACTCACGAATTTGATTGATATCGTCAAAATTAGAAACAAGTTTACATTTTATTTATTTATTTGTTGTTGAAGCTAAGGAAGCTTTAAATCACACAGATAATTCCATTTTGATGGTCTTCAATGGAACAAACATTATTGTGTGCAACTTATTTTTAACTAAATCAAAAAATGCCTCGGGGAATGTAATTGGCTTAGTATCTGGTATACGTATACTTCCTCTCCGTACAAATATCTTCACTGTACCACCAAGTCTATCGTCAGCATTTTTCTATGTGAAAGGCCAATAGCCTTTCCGCTATTATATTAAAATTATCAAAATGATTTTAAATGGAATGTCTAAAAAGTAATGAATTTTTTTTAAAGTCAACTGAACGATACTTTGTTTTGAGCCAACCAATTAGTTTTTTTTCTGGAAAAGGTAAACAGCTGCTGTGGTATGCTCATTACATTCAGAAACAACTAAAAAATTGTCAAATTTCAAACTAAGAATGCCATCATGATGAACGATAAATTGCTTTCGTTACACCTTTGATATGTACATATATGCATGCACATAAAAAACTTTACATTTATTGCTTGAGATTATTTTTGTTTACCATATATTTAACTATTTTCCTTATGGGAATTATTGTGTTTTAAATTTAAACTACCAAAAATGTGGTACATAGTAAAAAAAAAATTAACCACCGTTAGACCGAAAAATAAATTCACAAAAGTATTTTGCAGACGATAAATCTAACAGCTTAACGGCACACAAAACCAATGTCATGCAATTACAGCAAATTTGCACGCTTCAAACGAAGCTCATTAAATACTTCAAGATTTTAATTTAAGTGAATATGATTTGCATACATACCATAAATATGTCTGTATGTGTAGTAGCACACATTTCCACAAATAAAAGACTTAAGCGACAAACTTTGCCAGCCAGCAAATTAAGGTTGCAAATTGACTTGCGGCAACTACTGTTGACTGAATGAAAAATAGCTTTGCATGTATGTATGTATGTATGTATGTATGTATGTGTGTCTGTAGACTCTGTGCGTTAAGGTCAAAAACCATTCAAGTGACAGCAATTACCGCATAGAATACAACAACCAATTGTAAATGACAAGCCTCAACAGTACTGTGTAGTAATTAAAATAAACACAGCTGGCAACCATTGTAATTTTAGGTAGAAGCTTAGAATTTGCAGCTGCGGCTGTAATTTTGATTAGATGGAATTTTTAGCTGAGTATGTATGTTTTTTTTTATGCAAAGAATGATGAAAATAAAAACGCTGACATAAATACCAAGCTGTAGAAAAATGCGAAATAAATACAGTTCTTCTGTAGAAATACGAAATATTAAAGCTAAATTGAAATTCCTTCAACCGAAGTAAATCTCTAGGTACTTACTGAGATGTTCTAAATCGCGTTACCGGGATACGCTTTGCTATATTATGTACCTATTTGGGCACTATCATCTATGCAAATTTTTATTATTGTATTGATTCTACGAAGATATGTATTATTGGATTTACGTCAAATATGAAAAGAGAGATTCAAAAATTCGATTTAATGTGTATACGACCGACTAAACTAATTCGCGCTATCTTTCGCCAACTCAGCAGAATGTAAATAAGCAATATGTAAATTATATGGTGTTTAGTGAGCCAATTTTACAGGCATTATTTAGCTGAAAGAAAGAATCGGCTGGTGGGAACGACCTTTTAACTAGTCGCTTTCAATTAAGTTGGGGAACAGGCAACTTTCGATGCAATAAATCGCCTCTAAAATTGCCAGTAACATCGCCTCATGTGAACACCGTTTTAGTGGTTAAAAAAGCGACTATTTTTTTCAAAATCCCTCGTGAAATATTTTCGGATCATAGAAAAATATGCCTGTCAAAAGCGTAACCTTAAATATTAGGATTTACAGATCGCTCAGTGCGAAGTTTTAATCTCCATATACCCGTGTGGTCAGCTGATTAAGTTAAGTGACATTTTGAACAGTTTGGGCTGCTTTGCTTGTGTCTATTTAATGTTTATAATTTTTTTATAAAACTCTAGCATATAACATAATCAGCACTACATAAGTCGGTATTTCAGATTTCGTACAAAAATTATATAAATTCAACAAACTTTAACAATTATAACCAAAAATTTTAAACTTTTAAGAATTTTTTTTGGAGTCCCTTACACACGTCACACATTTTTTTCCAAATAAAGAATACTCGAAAATTTCTTTTATATGGAAGAAAATACACAACACCGTCAGCAAAAAAAAAAAATATTAAACATCAATGCGATTGTCTAAAGTCTTAAAATTTGCACTTTAACCTTCTAAAATTTAATCGGCCCTAAAATTGCACACCTACAATTTTTCTAAAAATTCTGAATAAAAAGTTTAAAATTCTTGGGTGTAATTGTTACATTTTGTTAAATTTTTATAATTTTTGTACGAAGTTTGAAATGTGGATTTATGTGGTGCTGGTTATGGTATATGCTAGATTAGAAAAAAAATAAATTATAAACCTTAAATAAACAAAAAAAGTAATCCAGTGAGTACATATTCAACCAAATATCCATCAAAAGGGTACACAGCAGAGCTTTCAAGTAAGTGGGAGGATTCTTTGATATCCGCCCAACGGCAAATGAGAAAGAGAAGCTATATAAGGAATTTTTTAACCCGCTCAAGTCAGTTTGAAACCATTTAAGAACCATCTATCCATCTGTAGCGCCATTTCTTCTCCTCAATTGTTGTGCAAAACCTTCATTCCCTATAAAAGCAAGAAATTTAGCTGTGCCCAAAGGTACTGTAATTAAATTCCCCTATGGCCGTCGATGTGCCTACGGATTTAGCAGCACGATTTTCCGCGATTAGCTCAATGGGCGATAAACAGGGATTTTTTTCTAGAGAAGACGCTGGAGTAGACGTCCACGGAGTTTTTTGCGGCATCTCACCACCCTAAAGCTCCGTAGAGTGGTTTTGATCTGACTAATTATTATCTTTCTGTGAAGATTATCAGGTACGTTTTGTTAGCGTAAACCCCTTGCCACGCTCGAGATGCCCATTGGTCAATGACTTTCATGTCGTTGTTTATAGTGTTTAGGTACCTCGCTGTTACCAATACGGCTATGTCGTCTACATATGCCACTAGTTCGGATGCTTTTGATTTGTGTTTTTATTTTACAATACTACATATTTTTAAAAGTAATTTTCTACCTTACATAGCATCGTTTTCCCAGCAACTTTTTAATGTTTCCCTTTTTTATTCCTTGCTTTCACATGTTCCTTAAAAAACTAAAAACAACTTAAAAAATCACCACTCAACTTTCAAAAGACAAACCTGCGAGAAGCCACAACTGAGCTGCTTATCTATAGCAGCCACACCCAGAAAGTTTGCAATTAATGAGAGAAGCGCGATTTATTTTCACGGGTCAACAGCAGTCCAATCGAGCAGCTGGCTATACGAACGGACGGAAGGAGCAATAGCCGCAAACCGACAAAGATTTTCTTTACTACTACATACGAACTTATGCGCCATTACATACGCCAAATGTATAGTACATGAATGAGATGTTTTTAATTCCCTTTTATTACTTTAGCAGCATTTTTTAGCTTGCGCTTCTTAGAATTTAAGGCGCGCGCTAGTTGTCCTGTAGTTAAAACAATTTATTACCAGCAACATGTGCTGCATTGCTGCATTAATACATAGATAATTAACTGAAGACTAAATATTGCAAAAAAGCAACAACAGTTTAGCATTTTTTACGAAGACAGCAGCGGTACGGTTAATGCTGAAGTGTTGCAACAATTCATTAATCTTTTCGCAAAAAGCACATAAGTGGCCGACCATCAGCCATTAGCCATTCGTACGAAATTGATGAATGTAAGCATTGCGCATTTTGTACACCAATAAATAGGTTCATATGCATGTACTAAGATGTTGCAATTATTTTGCCTGCTGTGCGCTAGAAAAGGTAAAAAAAACCAACCCAAATACAGAAAAAAGTAGCTGCATAAAAAATAAAAAAATTTATAGACATAAAATGCACACCTACGAATTACGTGCCTTGGCATGTGTGGCAGCCAAATAACGACCCCATTGTGCAAAATTAGCATAAATGCGCGCATGCGTCTAGGCAAAAAATGCGTACATATAAAGCGGCCTTAAAGTGCAAAGGATGGACTGGCGGACTAGAAATGTTTTCGCGTTAAAGAGCGTGACGATGGGAGGCTGGCTTACTAAAAATTCGCATCTAGAAATTGTTGTTGAAAAGAATAGTTCGCATTGGCGTAGGCATTAAATCACCAATATTTGCTCGTTCAGCAGCGCATTCAAGCGCCAGCCTGCCCAACAACTAGCAAGTACATGTGTAACCAGCCAGCCCACAGTAGAGCTCGGCCGCAGGACCTATGTACATACATACATATAATGCATGCTGCGCCACATTAGTCAGACGCATTGCCATTTATCTCTTCGACCTGTCTGTCTGCCCGCCCGCTTGAACATCTGTCTACGCGCTACGCATGCGCAGACAACGATTGACAAGCACAAGACGAGCCGCGAGCCACAAAACTGAGGCACTAAAAATATGCACCACCAAAGGAGTCACAGGCATGCATACATATGTATGTAAGTATGTACATACGTATGTATTTACTAGTTGGCAGCCAGCTGCGCGCACTAAAATGCTCGCTAGCATAGTTCGCGGCTAGCTGCTGACCAACCTGGTTTTCTAAATCGCCTTTTTTCTGCAAAAACAATTTTCTGCTTTTTTTCTGGCTATTCGACGCGCCTTGTTTCGTGTCGTTCGTTCGTTCATTCGCCGGTGATTGACTCGGCCGGGTTAAGTGTGCGGCAAATATGCAACAATCTACAGACATGTGTATATAGTTACAAACATGTACGATATGAGCGAGTACGTATCTGGATCTGGTCTCGCCGCCGCGCAGTGGCCTGAATAGAGAATCCAGTGGGACAAAATTTATTTAACACATTCGTGTTGTTGGATTTGTACACTATTTTATATCTACTAGTTTATAGGGCAGTGATTACATATCAGTAAGGTTTCAAAAAATTCAAAATGGCTGTTTCAATATGGCGGAATAATTTTTTAAAATTTATTGCATTCGCTACAAATTTGCTACTCGGCGGTGTTGGGTAGTATTTAGGAGTTTTATGGTAGCAGATTAGGAATCTGAAAGTAGGTTTTTAAAATTTTAAAGGATAGGTCCAATAAGATAGCTTTTTCATTTAAAAAGGTAGTGGATTTCAATAGAACATAGTGAAAATTAGATTCCTCTTAAATACAAATATTAAACAAAGTTGGCAAAAGCTGGCTATATTCGTATGGGGCAGCTTTGCAAACCGTGCAATCCGTGCACCGTGCAAGAGTTTTGCAACACTTAGAGAATATCTCTGAATTGCAAAAAATATTCTACCCAATTTTTCCAAATATCTATTCACATATTATTATTATTTAACATATAAACTACACAGAGAATACCCCTAATATAATTACATTTTACTTATAAATATCTACTTACAGAAATGTATGTTTTTCACTACTATAAATGAGGAATCAACAATTTTTAAAATGAAATGATTGAATGTCACAATTCTCACTTACCATTTAGAAAAAAAAAAATTGATAAAAAAACCTAGCGAACTGTGAAATTTTAAAGAATTTCTAGTATGTTCAGGACCGTAGCATTTACGACTGCAAAATGCAAAAATTGAGCATTCATGTAAATCCTAGAATGGAGAGGCCTTCTTACTAATTATTCCTAAGAAATTATATTCGGCCCTACTTAGTACCGAGCCGAAAACTTTCATTTTTAGTATTTCGTTCCGCTAGATACTCCATTAAGACCATTGTGCGCGTTCAAAAATTCATATGTATTTATCACATATACATATCTATGTATGCGAGTATTTAGTGCTCATACGTGTTTTGGCTGATCGATTGATCGGCCTTATTGTGGCGGCACACTGCTCTTATGGCTATTTTGTGTCGAATCCGCGTTGTTGCACACAAAGCAATTTTCAATTCAACACCCAATTGTGAATATTTGTAAATTTCGAAATTGTTGCTATTCTCCTTCATCTTTTATATTTAGTTTGTCTGCTCTGTTGTCTTTATGGTCACATGCTAATCGGCTTTGTATATAAAACCTAAGTAAGTTTAGCCGAGCAATGTAGCATATTTGGATATTGTTATTGAAATTCTTTTGAGCTTAGAGATACTGGTCCGGTTGTCGTTTTTTTTTTTTATTGCATCGGCTATTTTTGGCGGCGCTTTATCACAATTGTTGCGGCAGCGTTTTTGCGCTTTAGTTTTACAATTGGTTATTTTTTCACTCTATGTATCTGAGCACATATATGTACATACATATAAGTTGGCATTAAAATTTTCGCCATTTTCTCATTTGATTTCAAAATTACATACGTCAACAAATCTTTTGCGCTTAGTTGCGTTTGTATACTAAATGAGTTTTTTTTATTTGATATTTGGCAATCAAAAGACTTAAGCTGCGAACCTCTTGTACTAAATGTACGAACACGAAATTTTTACGTTGAATTAAGCTTGTTACTGTAAGCCTTATTAATTTTGTGTCACTCAAAGATATAATTAACAACCTGAAAAGTGGAGCTAATATTCCAAGTACTACATATTCATGCTCAAAGCTCTTATGCTCAGAGCAAATAAAATAACGCCTTAATCTAAGCCGCAAAGATTTTTTATATATATTGTACATTTTTTATAATTGGTCTTATATTTTAGTTTCTTTTCAACTTAATTAGCCCTTCCTCCGGACTGATGCTCACGCTAAAAAGGTTACATGTAAAATATGGTCAAAATCCTACATCGGTGCCAGGGAAATTATGACTGAAATAGCTGACCTACCTAAGGAAATGAGCTACTGCCTCCCTACTTTTTTCCGCTGTTGTAGAGGAACGGTGGCGTTAAGAACCCAAATGTAAGTTTTCTAGGCAAATAAGGGCATCCTTAAATGTTCAAACGCACAGAATCTCTTCTCGGTTTCCTTAAATCGGAAACTGGTTTAAGGTGAAAATTTATCAACTGTACCTTGGACTACAGCGTGACGTGAAAATTCATGACCAATGACGTTTACTAGTTCAGTCAACCGGGATCTCACAAACATTGTTTATATACTCGATCCTATTAAGCTGGCATTTCAGGGTACTATTTTGTATATATATATAAGGAAAATTTGAAAATTAGGGGGGGGGGNGGGGAGGCTCGAGCACCCCCTGCTCCTACCTGGCTACGCCCATGGTTATATGAGTAAGGCGTGCGAAAAGACGTGGTAGATGACTATATATGCTGCTACGGGGCGTATGCGTTACATTCACAACTACGGGTATATGAGCACTACCCTGCAGAAAATCTGACTAGCGTAGAACTATCGTAGAACTAAAAAACTAAAAAAAAAAAACAATATTGTAAGCTGTATGCAACAATTTAAATCATTAAATTTGAAAACTCACAACCGTCTCCACCGCGATTTGAACTCGCAACCAACGATGGTTGAGTCGGAGGTCTTTCCGCTGAGCTACTTTCGTATTGTACGAGTTGTGAGCATTTGCAAATTTACACCGCAAGTTTCGACTGTCCCGCTTTGCATTCCTTTTGCACTAGTTCAGAGATTGTTTTGAGATATGTAGTTCGGAACTAGCGCTTTGTCAGACTGTCTCTAAATTTTCTTGCAGGGTAGTTGTTGTTTTTAATTTTTTTAGGTAAGACTTTTTTAAGTATCCATTTAAATACAATTTGGCGATGGAATTTTTTTTACGCAATACGTAAGATAATGAATGGTCTAAGTGTGCCACCATTTTCGACCAAAAACACGTTTTTATTGAAAAATGTACAAACTCGTGCTCAAGTACATGTATTTTTAAAGACTGCTTCCAACACCACCTAATACGATTAACCATTTAACGCTAACGCTTACAGAAAAAGATCTTCAAGCCTCGTCAAATACTTAGGAGGAACATTAGTTTTAGGGAAAAAAGTTACCTATATATGTATTGTTTACAAAACTATAAAAAGTCCTTACGAATTACATGCACCAGACTAGGAGTTCCCTGGAAAGATTTCACCAGAAGCTCTCGGGATGTATAACTGCCCGGCTCTATTCCGGAGGTTTCATACCTTTCATGAACATTAGAAAATTTGTTGTATTTTTCAACAGTTGTTTGGCAGCCACGGATTATTTTTAATTGATTTACACCGTGCGCGTCTTATTTATGATAAGTAAATAGGGGGAAAAATGTGCATACGCTAACTTCATGGTTGAAACAGTTATGTCTGAACTATTAGTTGAATGGCAGATATAGGGACCCGATCTTACTCGTTTTCTTTCTAAACTTTCTATAATTAATAAGTGAAATTTAATGCTCCTAGCTACATAAATGAAGCTCTCATATCTGAAAAATCTGCTGTATGGAAGCAATATGTTCTAGTAGTCCGATGTTTCCGGTTCTGACAAATGATTACTATACTACATTATAAAAAGGCACTCGTTTACTAAATTTCAGTTGGATAACTAGAAAACTGAGACGGATATGGCTAAATCGACTCAGCTCGACGTTTTAGTCATTTTGCTATACAATTTTATGTGTCTATCTCTTCTTCAAATTTGTCATACCATTTCATGTTCATGAAGGGTATAAAAATATGTATACAAGTTTTGTACTTTAATTTGATACATCAGCTCTTAAAATGGAAAGTTTCTGTTTCATTTAATCACCAAGCAGCGCTAATGAATTATTCATACCGCAATACATTTGCTGAAATGAGCGTAATCTCTAAAGAATTTTGTATTGCAATCACATTCCCCTTTTCCTTTTCAAATGTTATTACGCCGAATGAGCTGTCAATGAATGTATAGCAGACATAATGTACAATAAATTCCGATTATAAGCATTCGCAGGTAAAACCACTACTGAACTTTGCGTTGAGTACTATCAGCATCATCATTATCATCATCATTCATGCCATCGTTATCATCATCAAATCCGCAATTGAATTACAATCACAGCAAAGCGAAAATATCACCACCTCCAATTCGAATGATGTGAAAACGTGTCGCGCATTTGCAAAAAAATAATATATATATTCACAAAATGCAATCTAATGATACAAACACGTACATATGTATGTAACTACATACATGCCTATGTACATTAACAAAACAGTATCATGTATGCGAAGGCTAGTCGCAAAAATATACATACATTCATAAAACACAAATAAAAAAAATAAATAAATTAGTTCTCAAAGACAAACAAGAAAAGCTTTAGTAGAAATTAGTATTGGAACATTTGGTTAGCTTACATTGGCACCACTCACGTTGCTGACCAGCACGCCACAATAATCGGGCGCACCCTGCTTCGCCAACAGATTTATGCTGAAGCCGACTGCTTCGGAGCCGTCACCCATGGCCATGCAGGCAGCATTTCGATGATCGCGCGCATGCACTGCACCCGTGTAGGGACCGTTGAATTTCACTTTGATATTCATTGCGCCGGATTTGCATGTCGCTGTTACGTGGGGAGCAAACTCATTTGGTGGCGAAAGTTCTTGTGTAGCAACCTGTAAAGAAAGGAGAAAAAAAATTTAAATATATATTGTGAAGGTATGCATCTACATACATACATGTACTTAAGTATACATATGTATGTACATATATTTTTAGTACATGCAGATGAGAAAATAATATGAAAGTATGTACGTACATAGAGTTTTATGTGTTTCTTAATGTTTGATGATGGCTTATAACATAAAAATATAGGAATCTAGTAAAGGACACCACATTAACTTGATACACAATTTTATATAGCCAGCGCATGCCTTAAATAATTGGGCTTACATAGTCCTTTATATTCAAGGATATGGAATAGGTAGCAGCAGGAGAGTATATTTGGATTTTTTCTCTCTTCTGAATTAAAGCATTTCCAAGTAAATAAGAAGGCTACGCAGAATTTTATAAAAATACATACCGATTTTGACGATGTTTTAGATTTAGGCCTTTATATGTCTAGGGTATTATACTCTAGGACGTAGATTCCAAATAGACATCTTGTTTTTCAGATTGGTTCTTGTTTGCGAATAAATGCAAAATTTGTGATTGCTATATTTTCCACCCAATGGGGGATTTTTCGACAATTTTTGTTCAAAAATCCTAAAGAGGGCAATTTTTGATCGATTTTAATATTTTTTTTTTAATTCTCGTTAGTGATTTTGGAAGAGATTTTGTGGGCCAAAATCGATTTTTTTTTAAATATATCAAAACCGCGCCCTTAAATAGGGGTATTTTAATGAAAAATTCAGAAAAACTTTAAAACCAAAAAATTATATGTATTCAAATTCGGTTCGGAATTTTTTTTATTGTAGGTCTAACCAATAGTAATACATCACGGCAGGTACGAAAAATTTCCAACCCCCATAAGTGGTGAAATCTCTCTCTCTCTTATCCCGTTTTCGAGGTCAAAAATTGAAGAGCTCGAGAAAAATGTTTGAGGGCTCAAATTATTCGTATTCATATAACGTGATGCATTCAAAAATGTCTAGAATTGTTTTTAACTCAAATTGTAGCTACTACACTACCTTTAGAAGATCACCTGGTAGGTTACCGAAAATTCAAATTTAAATCACTTTAACCTTGGTCAGCTTATACATTTGAGTGGAAAAATACGACAGTATGGAAACCACTTTGGTAGAAATTACCCCAGAATATGTATAACTAAATATATTTATAATTTAATTCCTTTTTTGTTGAAATTCAAATAAATTTTTGCATCATCTTCATATTCATTATTGTCTTGTAAATTCTAAAAAATATCTTCTAATAGAGCAACAAGCTTCTTTCCACTATACCAATT
>NW_016171171.1:0-13624 GCF_001687245.7 Rhagoletis zephyria
CACAGACCGCCGATCCGCCGCCACCGCAGTCAACGTTGTATAAACCCTCGTTCGGTGGGGTTGGCGGCAATAGTGGGGGCAGTGGCAATGGTGGCGGCGGTGGCGCAATGTTATTTGGTGGCGCCACACCTGCCACTGATGTACTCTACTACCAGTTCGACAACGGTAAGCCACCCATCGTTCAGCAACCAAAATCTTCGCTACACAAGACCGCAAATAACATAAGCGGCAGCGCGGGTGGCAATGGTGCCGTGGTAGGGCCGTTAGTATTCTTGCAAAATGCCAATGCCACATCCATGTCATCAGCAACGGCCGGGCAGCAGCCGCAACCGCAGCAGTCACAAACTGTAAGTAAAATCGCCAGAAAATGAGGCTCATCAAATCGAAAATCGTATTGGAAATTGAAAACGTCTTTTGCATGCATGCGACATGTTGTAGCATGAGGCATGTGGCATGTGGCATGTGGCATGTGGATGGTGCCATTAAATATGGCATGACCAGCTCGTTGCACGTTTGTGTTTTGTTATTATTTGATAAGTGTGCGTGCTACTTAACATTGTTTTGTGGTTTTCGTTTTTGCGCCGCACCCCCTTTGTTTGTTTCATTTCATTAACTGTGGATTACCGCCGTACAACACTCGCTCGTCCACAACTACATAAGTTAGCTGTAAGTTGTCAATACTAATTGGTTTGAACTTTGGCGTTTTTGTGTAGAAATTTGCGTGTTTTGTTTGTGTGTGATTTGGTGCGGCGTCCCTTTGTTTGTTTGGCACCTTTTGTTTTTTTTTTTTAGTTTTGTTTCGTCTCATTAACGTTTCGTTAGCTGCGCCGGTTTTCTTGATTTGTTTATTTAATTTTCAGCATATTGGTTGTTTTTGTAAATACTACACTTAATTATGTGTTTATATACGTATCCATTTAATGTTAAAGTATATGCACGTATCGAATAATTTTGTGGCTACCATGTATTTACTTCTCATATACATACACGGGTACATTATGTATAACCGTACATATTTGTGTGCTGTTTAATACATAGATTTATGAATATAATAATGAAAAAAAAATATCTGCAACAATTGTAATTAATCCCTACGAATTGTTCTATGCAAAAAATTCGGTCTAATTTTTTGAGTTGTGCTCATTTTGAAACATATTTGCAAATAATAACACAGTGTCTGCAAAATTTAACTTTATTTCCCCCCTGCCAATAATTATGTTATTTTTTATATACATACATATTGATGGTCCTCTGCAATAACGGCACAACTCAAAAGTTCATGTTTATATAGCGGATTATACATATTTTCCTTGGCAAATCGACATATTTATGCTTAGTTTTTACCAATCCGGCATAGGCGCAGTTTTGCCATTTGTCACAAAACCGAAGTAGCCAACCTCTACTACTGAACAGTGGCACATGTCTAATATTTATCGTGCCAAAAACTTTTGATAGCTTCGTGATGCTTTTATGTGAAACAACGACACTTTTCATATTGTGCCGTTGTTCAGCAATACAAATGGAGTATTTTTCGTTTAACTACTTAGCAGTTGTTACTTATTTCGTACTTTTGCAGTCCAACACTTACTAGATAAATCTTTAGAAAAAGTCATAATTTGAAAGCTTACAAATTTTTTCTACAGAATGAAATGATTAAGAAACACAAAATCTTTAATTGACACTACTGAAATATATGAAATTTTGAGTTGTGCTGTTATTGCAGAGCACCATCGATATGTATCTAGTTATGTTTAATTAAAATGTATGTTGGCTTTTTTCCAGCACTTCGAAATTTATTATACTCGAGCGCACTTGTGCACAACTACGATATTTTAGTAACCAAATTTTAGTAACTACTGCAGCTTATTTACTCAAATCGATATTTACAATGATTTTTAGTCGGAAAATAATATTATAAATTTTTTTAATATGGGCGTAGCCACGCCCACTTATGATTACATGTGTATATCCCGGTAACCGCTCCACCAATTTCTCCCATAGCGTACCCAGCGGCCGTTTTTGGTAAAAATAAACTGCGAATTTAGATAGCTCGGACCACAAAACCTCCATAGAGGCCATTTAAATGTATAAATATTTCCATTTAAATCATTGAACCATAAATTGAACTAAATCAAAACTATCTATCTGAAATAGAGTTAGCCCACGTCCCCCGATAATGTCGGCAAGTCACCGATTTAAAACACTACTTATACTCGCACTGGGACGTTCCACATGAACAAAGACAGGCTTCTAAACAAAAATTGTGTCTATGGTTTTAACAGTGTATGGCTTACAAGATTTGTACATTTTTGAATGCCTAGTGACGTTTTTTTCGAAAATTTCAACCGACAGTTTTCAGTGTCTTTGAATACTCATCCGACGCTAAATTTTTAAAATTCAAAATGGCGGAAAATTTTTTGGAAATCGATTAGATATGCTTGGAACTTCTTTTTCGGGATTTTTTGGGGTGGCTGATTATAAACTTTATGTTATTTTTTAGAAATCCTAAATGGCGGCAAATTTTTTTTGAAAATATATGGTACTTGATCGAAACTTGTTTCTCGGAGGTTTTTTAAGTCGCTGATCACGAATTTGAATTTACGTTTCTATAAATTTAAAATGGAGGAACGAACTAATTAAAGGTAAACATGGAAACAGGGTTAAGCAGGAAGCAACGAAAACTTTTTTAAACAAACAAAAACGTTGAAAAATAAAAAAAAACACTAATATTTCGAATATAAAAAGTAATCAATCAAAGTTTTTTGTCATTTTAAATAAAGTGTTCTTTAAAAGAGTTTTCTGTCAAACAACAATCAGGATAAAAGGAAATAATAATAGTTAATAATAAAATAACAACTCAAAGATTTTCAAAAAATAGTGCATGGTGATTTTCGTTAAGTATTTTCAAGGTTTTTAAAGCTAAAACTTTATACGGAGCTAAAAAAAATCAATAAATTCCAATTATAATGTTAAACTTTTCACTGTGAATTTTTAGAAAAATTTCGGGAATGCAGTTTTAAGGCCTATTAAATTTTAGTATAATAAACTTCAAATTCATGAATTTCTTAAGGAAAAAAATCGCAAGACGGTTTGCAAAGTAAATTGAAGAACTCAACGACTGTCTTTATAAATTGAACTTATTATATGAAAAAACTGGCAAAAGCTGTCGGCAAAAAAAATTTTAATTTTAATTTATTTTACCAAAATTTAGGATGTTACAAAACTACAAAACCAAAAGTTTTCTAGAAATTCAGATTAATAGCCTAATTTTGTATCGGTGACAATAAAAATTTGTTGAATTTTTCTAGGATCTGTATAAAGTTTGATTTATATAGTTTTGGTTAAACCACGTGCCATATTTAAAAAAAAATAAAATAAAAAATTAACTTTAAAAACCTTTAAATATGTGACACAAATCACCATGTACACATTTTTATTTCATTCCACTTCCACCCTAGTAGCGCCCTATTCTTCGGAAAACAATATTTTCTTAGCTCTATAAATGTAATTCAAAACATAGCTTATAATAACTGAAATATGAATATCCTTAAATTCCTTCAATATGACTTTTATATGTTTTTTGTTGTAAAAATCCAAAAGAGCGCAAGTACAATTCATAATTTATTTAATAGGAGCATGAAAAATATGAACTTTTGCTATCGCCTTATCGTACAGTCATAAAAAGATAACAACAACACCAAAAACAGTTTTATACTATCACTCAAACTTCAATAAGTCCCATAATATGATATTTATTATTTACCAATTTTATTAAGCCGATATTTTATTGCTTACAGCAAAATATTGCGAAAAACAGCAAAATTAAAGAAGAAATAACAGGACCTATGAAAAAGATAAGCATACTTACAGGCTGCTAGCAAAACAGTAAACAAGACTTCGCCTGACGCTGATTTTGTGAGTACCCCGTACCCAATACGAGTTCGATAGGCAACGGCAGTTTATCACGCACACAAGTAAGCACGCCCGACAATAACATTTATGCCCTGCAAAAAATGCGACTAATCCGGGATGACTCCGGGAGCAATCGCAAAGGAACATGCGACTAATACCACATTTGATCTCTTTATATGGAACGAACTGTTCGCTTTTGTTCGAGCATGTCCTATGAAGAGACTAATTGTTCACCTTTATACCCGAACGGGTATAAAAAGCGACTATTCACTTTTAAAAAATAAAAATAAAAATTTGCGCCAGCTGAGATTCGAACCGGGGTGCTCAGTTTTGTTAGGCGAATACTATCTCTCTGTGCCAACGCCGCACATGAAATTTCATTTACTAAGTGCGTACATATAATTAAATCGTTAATAGTACCCGTTAGAGATGAGTCGGGGACTAATTGATCTCCAATTATACCCATAAGGGATGAGTCGAGACTAATTAACCTCCATTAGTACCCGAATGAGACTAGTTGGGACTAATTAATACCCAATTGTACCCGATTGAGAGTAATCCCGGAATACTCTCTTTAGAGATTAGTCGCACAATTTTTTGCAGGGTATGCACTTACTTTCACACACACACATTCGAGCATTGCATATTTGTGTACATCAATCTGCCTATTCATATGTACATATGTATGTACATTACGTCCATATGTATGTATGTCAACACTGTTTGTTTGTGCTATGTTGGCTGCCATTAAACCAGCAAATTTATTGACTTCCGCCCGAAGTGAGGACAATTTTTGTTTGTCATAATTTTTGATTTGCCTCTGCCAGGGTCACGCTTTTGTCGGCCAGTCTCTTTCCGCATTTCCAGCTGATTTGAGTTTCCTATTGCATACTGACTCGCTCTTTTCCGTCTACATTCTGTCTTGCCTTACTCTTTGCTCTTTGAACGAATGATGAACCCAACCCGAAGGAAAAACATTTCGCACAATTTATTTTTATTGGAAAATTATACCAAAGATTTTCCTTCCATGAGTGGGATACACGCAGCCAAAAACGTACGAACGCTCCCTGTAGGAATATGTGCCGATGATATTGCTATTTGTTACACACGGGGTTCACACTTCGAGTTTTTGTTTCAAATTTTTAGGGTTGATGCATAAACATAAATATTACAGAAATATGAATATTGAGCTTGATTAATACATTTTCAAAAACTTTACAGCACAAAAACAAAAACAAATCGATTTAATGGTTTTCCAAATATCACGAGAACGGGGTGAGGAAAAAATCTGAAAAAAATCACACATACACACATCAAAATTCTCTATTAAAAGAAATATTTTTTAATTTTTTTTCCTTGAAAAATTTTTTACATACAAATTTTTTGATGAAAAGAAAGTTAGTTATTGAAAATATGCCATCTCAAAAAAAAAAAATTAAAAAAATCACAATGGTAGCTCTGAGTATTGCGCGTATTTAAGTATAGTATTATGGGTGCACTCTACGATAATTTAAGCTATGATTTTTTTTTACACAGAAGTTGAGTAAAATGAGTACATCACAAAATTACAATTTTTTTTAGAATTGTTTTGAGAATGCAGTCTTGGTATGGAACGCCCCATATATATGTAGCTAGAAAGAGAAACTTTCCTCAGATATTGTACGATAGATTTGTAATTCAGTCCACACTAGCAAGTCAAACAAAATTATTTTAAAACTGCTTTTGGAGTAGTTAAGAAATAGTTCGCTAAAGGTCAGTCCTTTCGTAAGACAAACTACCCATTAATATCTACACAAAGTTGCGCCATTTGGACTGTTCGCTATTTTTGGCAACGTCTGCTCCAATGCCTCGCTGGCTAATATTATTTTATGGTGTCCGAAACAAATAAAAAACGGAAATTGTTTTTAAGCGTATATGACCTCAGAATTTGTGATTAGCTGACAATGTCAGCAGAGCTCAATTGGGCTCCAAATACAAACATACAAACCAAATACAAACAAACACACTAAGTATCTTCCTTACACTCCTTCTACACTGGGCCAAAAGCACTATGATTTTTTCAGCCAAGTTATGGTTTAATTTTTCCATGATCAATAAGCCGATTGTAAGAAATGTCATTACATGTACATTAGTATTTTCTGTTTTTGTGGTTTTTATTGATTACTAACTTTTAGTTAGTTCTGTGAAGTGCAGAACCAAAATAAACGACGAAGAAACTTGATTCAAGTTGAACATTTGAAGACACATTTATAAAGCAGCTGTAGCTGAGTGTGTAGCTATGCTTGCTGTTACTTGCCAGAGGCAATATGTTAAAATGATAATAAAAATTTTTATTTTGTATCTCCAAATTATGGAAAAGCATCTGTGAAGTGCAGAACATGAACGCATTCAAACAAAAAATCGCCAACCAAAATTTTGGTTAATACAAACAAAATTGTGGTTAATATTACCAAATTATTGTTGAAAATATCAACCAAGGCATTGTTAATATTAACCAAAAATGACGTTGATTCCTTTTCAAGTTTGAATTCGGTAATCTTAAGCAATTTTTGATTGATTTTTCTCTCAGTGTAATACACATCCATACACACATACATATAGCCAGTAACCAATTCAGATTCGGCCAATAATTAAGATGTGCTTCTAATTTTCGACAACTTGTACAAAGTTTCATTTGCCCATCAGCGCGTCGTAGCATTTAACAAGAAAGTTTGCAGACATCCTATCCGTCTTGTCAAGAATGCCTATTCAGCAGGGTAATCTGCTGAGGAATTGTAATTTTGCAAACCAACGCAATTCTTGATGAGTTTCTAGTTTTCAAACTATGTATTTTGAGCTGTGGACGAAGTAGATTCATTTGGGAAAAGATTAGCTTGATCTTATATGGCAGACGAAATCGCTTTTAATTGTTATTTACTTGCATAGAAATTGGCTATTTGTAATATTTGTTTTATCCTAAGGGAAATCGATTGGAAAGTGCTTGCCGTTGAAGCAGCAAAGTTTTTGTGCATTTGAATTACGCAAATAAATTGGGGAAAATTATATTTTGTTTTGCTACAGAAATCACAAAAGCATTGTTGTAAGCTTGTGGCTATTCTTAGCACACATATTTGTATGTATGCTTTGAAACTTTTTCCAACTTTTGATTGAATGCTTTCTTGGTACATTTGATTTAATTTAATATGAACTGCAAATTCATAAGCATCTTATTTTGTTGAATTTTGGAATAATCCTAGTCAACTTTTTTGATCTCGGTAGAATATTCGGTTATTTCCATTTAAATAATGTAAATCCAAATAATGTGTCTACCTTACGATTAATCCCACAGGTTTACAGACTATTCGTAAAACTGATACATCGGTAATTCCTGTGGGAAACTTGTTCATCTTCTTTATTGGCGGTGTAATCGCCTAGGCGATTTTGGCCGAGTTCACGCCAGTTTTTGCTCTTCTGTGCCAACAACGCCAATTGTAAATGCCATGTGAAGCCAAGTCCTTCTGCACTTGCGGTTTTCATCGAAGCGAGGGCCTCCCTCTTCCTCTGAGATACTTCGTCTTGTCCTCCTTTAAGAACAGACCCATTCGCTTTGCTGCTTTATCCAACTTGGAAAATGTAGAACAGACTTCGCGGTTTTGTTGCCGGTGATGACGATGCCAGCCGGGATTTACTATCTTCAAATTTCGGAGTCCGTGGAAAATCCTTCGAAGAACTATAATTCCGGAGACTACTACTCTCTTCTCAGCTTCGTCGGGGACGTATAAGTCCGTAATAAATTCTTTTTCTTCTATATTTTAAAGTAGCTTATTCCATTCAAGTCAGAAAAGCATAAAAAAGTGAACCGCATTAAACGGTCTAAATACGTACTAAAAATATGTATGCCGTTCTTTTTTTTTTTTTTTGAAAAAATATCCTTTTTGGACATATGCAATCAAAAGTGTTGACCTTTCTTCTCTAGACTCTTCTCCATGAAAAAATGTTCAGTCTGGAGTCATCAATACCACTTACAAATGGTCTCAAGAAATGGCACTTTCATATCATATGCAGTTCGGAATTCACTGACAACTTTAATACGCTTAATAGACGCCAAAAGCCGTAAAGAATGGCATGACGAATTTCTTGCTGCTTTATCTGTCTCAATGTTTTACCGAACTTTTACTATACCCGTTGTATACTTATGGCAGCTCTTGACCAGCTCCAGTTTGATTGCAAATTATTTTATGATAAATCTGCCATGTAAGTCTATGATAAATATGTACAGATACATGTGTGGTACCTATAATAAGTGCTCAGTGCAATACGTATTTTCACAGAAATGGTCGTTGAATTCTTGTTTCATTTGCTAAATAAAGAACAAAATCGAGTCACGTAAAATACTGCTCATCAACGAAGGAGCACTTACCTTAGCTGATACCAAAAACATTAAAATTTCAAAGCAGTCAGCAGCAAAGAGGCCATATTATGGGTGCTTATATAAATATGTAAATATCCAATTTGTATATATCAATAATGGGTTGAAGATAATAAAATGCTGAATATAAGCAAATATGCATATGCTCTCACAGTCTATTCAATCTAAACATACATAAGAGAAATTACAATTTCGGGAAGTAAAAACTTGAATAAAACCGAAAGTAAATTAAAGTTAATTAAACCCCTGCTGCGCTATGTACATATGTATGTGTACATATTCATTTTTTGAGTGTTCATACACGCAGCCGTTGAAAGGGCTGAGACTCACATTCAGATTATGTAGAAGTGCATACTCACATACGTGTGTACATACATATTTACACATGTTTACTTACGCCGCAGCACGCAGACAATGTAATGTATACAAAACAAACAATAAACATACATCAACATACATCCTGTACCTTCATCTCATGCACCAATATATGTATGTAAATATGAGCTAATACACACAGCTGGCTGCACCCTGGAGGGAAACGCACTAGTTCCTAACTGATTCGGTTCTAAGAAATTTAGAACTGTGACTAGGACGCTTTAATTGCACTAATAAATAGTGGTTTTGTTAAAAAAAAACTAAGTTTTATTTTTATAACTAAAGTACTACCTAACCGTATATAAACCTCATATTTAGTTTTATTCAATCGCCCACAGTTTTCCTTAAAAATTTACTGTAGTTATTACACGTACTTTAATTTACCAAAATGTGCTTCCAATAAATTAACATTAAATTGTTAGTGATATTAAAACGTGTTGCGAAAATAGCAAACGTAAGCCGATTTCGAAGAAAGTTAGTTTGTATACTCCTTTTTATTGAAAATCCCTAAATCTAAAATATGAAAAAAAATGGCTTACTACAACGCCTACAACTCGTAAAAAATTTGATTTAAATCGCTATGCGTATTTTCTTCTACTTACGAAAACTACAACCTCCACATATATATATATAACTTCTTCGTTGTGCAAATGAGCAATGCTTTCAACAAAAAAGTTTGTCGAGAATCAGCGGTAAATCTTAGCTAATTCAAACTTGGAATTTATCTATGAAAATTTAATAAACTACATAGCTGCATGACAAATCTTATTCTAAAATAAATAATAAAAAAAAACCCAAAAAATTTGCGACTCTGACTAACAAAAATCAGGAAGAAGGATGGACTATAGTTTTTATAAAAGTACAAAAAAGTGTAAAAATTTATTTACTTAGACTCAACAGAGTTTTAACGCGATTATTTATAAGGAACTTCAGCCATATTTTCGCTAAGTTTTTTAATTATTTAATGAAACTTTAAAGTTTCTTATTTTGCTTACAAATGTAACCATTACATTCCAAAAAACCTGAGTTTCTTTTTATTGTTAAATTTAATTTTATATGCTCAGTTAAATATTTTTGAGTTTCAATAAGCTTTTTATTTAAACTAGGAGTGTCACTGCCAAAAATTTTACCATTTTTCAAGCTTTTTAAGAGCCTCGCAGAAGTTGTCTAACTTTGCACGTCCCGATATACTTCAGTTTGTCGATGAATTTCGATAATTCTATACATTTCGATGATTTCGAAAACACTAAAATCCTATAACTCAACAAAATTCGATAACAAAACTAATTTCGATAAGTCCCGATAAATTTAGATAACTGTGCGTTTCAATGAAATCGAAATTTTTATGAGCCTCGCATGTCGCTCTCGTCTGAGATCATTTCTTTTAAGAAATATTTTATTTTGCGCAATGCTTAGAGAAGGAAACTGCTTTGTGTATATTAATGAGCTGATTAAGCGTATAACACCTCTGAAACAACACACAGAGTGGTTATTCTTATTTAATTTTTACTTAAGTTGAGAATTTATGTCACTTAAATCAAAATTAAAAACGAATTAAAATTTAACAGCCAATTTTACGAAAGCAATTTAAGTGAAAAATGATTTTAATTTTTTTAATTATATATGGAAAGGGACAGAAAATAAAAATTCATTTTCCATTTAAACCGGCTGAAAAAGTACTACAATTGGAATAATTGTCACTCAAAGAAATCTGGTCGAATGCAGCCTAAATTTATTTTACATGGTTTATCAACTTTTTACCCTAATCTACCGATATGTGGTTTTACAAAGTAAAAAAATAAAATTTTGTAAGAGTATCACATTTCGCTGCTTTCGGACTGGTGCCGATCTATGTAATTACTATCAGACTGGTTCGTTTTTGGCAATCAAGAACTAGTGCTGAACTAGAAATTGGATTCACTATTTCGGATTTTCCCTAAGGGTTGCTATGTCTTTCCATATGTGTTTATGTGCTCATTATGTATGAATGCATATGTGTGTTTGAATGCCGACACAGAACGTGTTACCAAATAGAGTAGCAGCAACACAAAAGGCGTCAGCCAGACATCAACGGCACAAAGTGAAAATCTCAAATTTGATTTGAATGCTGCGGTGGCAAACACAAACACAGTCTTGAGCAGCACACAATACACACGCACATATACCCACAAATAAATAATACCTATAGCGCATATAGTAAATGATGTGCGATTATAAGTGCTTTGCAAGCAATCAGTCGACTTACCCCACAACATGACAGGCTGCTTGCTTTTCGTCAATCCTTTAACAGCTAGTTGTGCTTGTGGTATGTGGATGTGAGCGTTTGAACCTCAGCATGCCCGTTAGCGTCTAAAGAGGCTTTGTTAACGTTAAATATCCGTAAATATCCGCATTTGCAAGCAGCAGTGCTGCCATGCTGCCACTACTTGCCTCATATCCACCTCTATGTGTAAGTAAGTGCGGTTGGTTCATGTGGAACATCTAACAAATTAACTGCAGCTTTGGGTACTCATAGCGCGGCGATTGCCACATTTTCAGCGCCCAACTATGAATTTAAGTTTTACAAATATACATACATACATATATACCTTTGAATGATGTTGTATAAATTTTGTTTCAATTGAAAACATATGTATGTCTGTGTGTGTGTTTTTGTTTACTTTTGGTAGCATTTTATAAATTACGCAGCTTACATTATTTCCCTTTTTTGATACGTTTTATTTAAATGCGAATTTGTAAAGCTTTTACATTGCGTTGGACTAACCTTTCAAATAGCGATAATTAAATTGCAGCAAGAGTAAGCCGCAAGTTGTGTACTTTTGTTCAGTGCTTTAATTGAATGAAATGTAGTTTAAAAAATCGCAGAATTTATGAAAAACAAAATTTAGCTACTACCCAGAGTGCCTTCTGTACTCTTCTTAAATTGCTTCTTTCCTCCTAGTGTTCTCTGGAGTCTTATTGGAGCCACACATGATGGGTACATTCCAAGGCATATGAAATAGGTAGTAGCATTATAAAAATAACAGTATTTTGTTTTTGTTGCTGGTCTCTAAAGTGTCAAAAAAGTAGTCCCTTAAAAAAATAATAATATTGAAATAAAACAATTGTACTTCTTTCTTTATTTCTGAACTTTTTTGCTTCTAGAAGGCTTAATTCATCCTTTGGCTAGGCCAATAACATTGCAGGAAAAATCGTATGTTTTGAAATGATACAAAAAATCACCGAAATACGTAAACTTAACTTTGAGTCTTCGATTGCAAATCTGTATTTTGTTTTTCTAGATCAGTTGATTTTCTCAAAATATTTTCATCTTTATGGAAAAATAGTTAAAAAATTATGCCCGGTTGTACCAATCAATTTTAAATTTAAAATTTATCAGCCTGTTAAAATTTAGAATGACACAATTTTGTTCGGAAAATTTTTCATTTTAAATTTTCCCGCTGATTTATTTTTTGAATTGAAAAATTTATTAGTGAAACTGGGGATAATTTTTTGTAACTTTTTTCATTCATAATAAAACATGTTCTTTTATAAAAAAAAAAAGCTGCTAATGAAGAAAATCAATTGAAATGAAAATGCTTAACAATGAAATACTATGACCAGGAGTGAATGTTACTCATACGCCATGTACACTGGCGACAGAAATAATATACTCGTCGTACTTTTATGTATTTTTGCTATATTTCATTAGTTTATGTTTTTATGTTTCATATTTTTTTTATAAAAGCCTATGTAGTTATACAACAAAGACCATATAAATCCGCTATTCAAACTTTGAATAAAAATTCGACAAATTTTCACCTAGGGTTTTATAAAAAAATATTAAACATAAAATAAACTAAAGAAATATAGCCGAAAATTCTTAAAAGTACGACGAGTCTATTATCTCTGCCACCAGTGTATGTACTTGGCCATAATCGTGCCTGGCGTATGAGTAACATTTTCCATTTTAATGTTTGATTTTTTTTTTACTCACAATGTAAACTTCAAACGAAAATAGCTTGTAAAAGTTACATGATATAGAAAAACGGTAACGGTATACCGATCCGTAATCTACGACTCAAAGTAAAGTATACTTAACTCGGTGTTTTTTATATCATTTTAGCGTTCCTACAGTGATTGCGCTAACTCTGTCTCGGTAGTTAAAAAACTCGAACAGTTCATAACTTCGTCTTCTTCGGTATCCGAACAGGGCCGTAACTTCCCAAAGCCTTTTGATCTTTGGACAATTTCGAGTCCACTTTTCTGCGTCATATAAAGTAACGGGCACGATGAGGGACTATTGGCGAAGTTTTTGTTCGCTGAAAGACGGATGGCAAAATCTGTTACTAATTTACCCATCTTCGTTCGTATACGAACCACCCACGGTCTTGAAACCATTGGTGCCTTGTTTTCTTTCTTTTCCTGTCTGTCAGCATCTCAAACACTTTGCATTCATGTCTTTCTGCCTCTTGTTTCGACCTTTCCTTCCCTGGAAAGAGGAGATTAGAAGTTTCCGGTTTAAAAAGGGTTGAGAGTTGATTGCGAAACTTTCCGTTCGTCCATTGTGACTGCAGCTTCTTGACGTCGCAATGCCTGCCGCACGTTCTTCATTGAACAGTAACGCTTGCAGACCTCAGCTGATCCGATTCGATATTGGCTCATCCAACAGAATGCACGTTAAGACCGCTGGAAGCGTATTTTCCGTTTATGAGAAATTTATGAATTTAGTTTTTCGTTCTTTGAGCAATGTTTTCATGATGGCTAAAATTTTCGACTGTTTGGCCATACTTAGTATATGCCAGCTTTATCTAGCTCTACCCGGGTGGGCAGCGCTCAAATAAGGCTTGTATTGTTGAATTCAACTTTGATTCGGTTCGGAATTCGTTCAATAAGCTGAGGGCACACAGTGTTTCGACTATGTGAAGGCAGGCGGAAATAAAATGTAGT
>NW_016171171.1:13724-14809 GCF_001687245.7 Rhagoletis zephyria
CTTCGGTTTTGTGACAAATGGCAAAACTGCGCCTCTGCCGGATTGGTAAAAACTAAGCATAAATATGTCGATTTGCCACGGAAAATATGTATAATCCGCTATATAACTCAAAAACATGAACTTTTGAGTTGTGCCGTTATTGCAGAGGACCATCAATATGTATGTATATAAAAAAATAACATAATTATTGGCAGGGGGGAAATAAAGTTAAATTTTGCAGGCACTGTGTTATTATTTGCAAATATGTTTCAAAATGAGCACAACTCAAAAAATTATACCGAATTTTTTGCATAGAACAATTCGTAGGGATTAATTACAATTGCTGCAGATATTTTTTTTCATGATTATATTCATAAATCTATGTATTAAACAGCACACAAGTATGTACGGTTATACATAATGTACCCGTGTATGTATTCGATACGTGCATATACTTTAGCATTAAATGGATACGTATATAAACACATAATTAAGTGTAGTATTTACAAAAGNGTGCCAAACAAACAAAGGGACGCCGCACCAAATCACACACAAACAAAACACGCAAATTTCTACACAAAAACGCCAAAGTTCAAACCAATTAGTATTGACAACTTACAGCTAACTTATGTAGTTGTGGACGAGCGAGTGTTGTACGGCGGTAATCCACAGTTAATGAAATGAAACAAACAAAGGGGGTGCGGCGCAAAAACGAAAACCACAAAACAATGTTTAGTAGCACGCACACTTATCAAATAATAACAAAACGCAAACGTGCAACGAGCTGGTCATGCCATACTTAATGGCACCATCCACATGCCCCATGCCACATGCCTCATGCTACAACATGTCGCATGCAAAAGACGTTTTCAATTTCCAATACGATTTTCGATTTGATGAGCCTCATTTTCTGCCGATTTTACTTACAGTTTGTGACTGCTGCGGTTGCGGCTGCTGCCCGGCTGTTGGTGATGACATGGATGTGGCATTGGCATTTTGCAAGAATACTAACGGCCCTACCACGGCACCATTGCCACCCGCGCTGCCGCTTATGTTGTTTGCGGTCTTGTGTAGCGAAGATTTTGGTTGCTGAACGATGGGTGGCT
>NW_016171172.1:0-14809 GCF_001687245.7 Rhagoletis zephyria
AAGAGTATATGTATATATTTACATATATTTGAAGTGCAAACGAAAAAAAGTAAATAAGGAAAGTGCCAGTGCTGAACTAAGCTAATAAGAAAGAAAGATAAACCGAAATAAGCTCTACTCAAAATATATGAAAGGCAAATGTGTTTTGACAAATTTTTGACCAACTCAACGAATTAATTTAAACGTTTACGATTCGGTTTCGTACGCCGCAGACACCACTTGGATTACGGGTTTCCGGTTGCGCGTCTCGCTGAACTTACTGCAAGCAAAAAGTTTACGAACAAACGAAAACAAAAAAATTGAAAAACACAAAATGGTGTAGTGGCACAAAATTGGTACTAAAAAAAATTTAAAACAGCAATAAACGCATAAATTAAAAACAAAAATGCGCAAATTAAAGAAATAACATTTTGCCTAGATCAGCAACACCTTGAAGCGTGTGCGATTTCGTTAGTGAGTGAGTGTGCTTGTGTTTTATGCAATTGTGCAAAATATCAAAAAAGCACAAATCGGCGTATTTATTGAAAAGTTAAAAAAAAATTTACCACTGAAACGACCAAACTAAAATTCCAAAACCAACAAAAAAAAAACACCACGCAATGTCAACGAAAATGACGCTAATCTCCAAGACGATCCTCTCCGTCCTCATATTCGTCATAATACCTGTGCTCGGCGCGGCGCTTAGCAAAACAGTACTCTATCAGGCGCCCGACGAGTGCCGCTGGTCCGGCACCAGCGAGGTGGACATCACGCTCGTCTGTCACCTGCGCACCATCAACTCCGAGCTGGAGAACACCAACTTCAGCGTCATACAGCCGCAGAATACGATACGCTTGCGGCTAGAGTGCAACGATGCACTCTTCTTCCAGAGCAGCCTCAGCCCGGACTCGTTCCGCTCGTTGGTGGAGCTGCGCGCACTCACCATCGAATACTGTAAGCTAGGCAACATCACAGAGGGCTCGTTCCGTGGTCTGCAGGATTTGCGTAATCTAACGATACGCACGCACAACGGTGACTGGTCCACCATGTCGCTGGACATTGCCAGCAGCAGCTTTAGTGAATTTCGTCAACTAGATCGCTTAGATTTGAGCTTAAATAATATTTGGCTCATATCAGATGGCATGGTGTGTCCACTGAAGGTGCTGACGCATCTGAATATCTCACACAACGAGATACAGGATATTGGAAATTTTCATTTTAGTGCCTCGCTTAGTACGCGCAAGTCGCGCATATGCGGCTCATCGCTGACACATCTCGATCTGAGCGCCAATAAGATTGCCAACCTGCCATCGGCGATCTTTTCTGGCTTGGGTCGGTTGAGCAACCTGAATTTGGCGCGCAACAGCATGAATTTTATTGCAGATCGCGCATTCGAGGGACTGGTATCACTTTCCGTTGTTGACCTCTCCGGCAATCGTTTGACTTCACTGCCACCTGAGCTCTTCGCCGAAGCCAAGTATGTGAAGGAGATCTATCTGAAGAATAACAGTATTAATGTGCTTGCGCCAGGTTTATTTAGCGATCTGGCCGATTTGCTGGTGTTGGATATGTCGGCGAACGAGCTGAATTCACAGTGGGTAAACGCTGCCACCTTTGTCGGCTTGAAGCGGTTGGTGCTGCTTGATTTGTCTGCAAATAAGATAAGCAAACTGGAAGCCAGCATTTTCCGTTCACTTAGTTCGCTACAGATACTCAAGTTAGAGGAGAACTACATTGATCACATACCGGACGGTGCATTCGCCGATCTGGCCAACTTACACACGCTAATTCTTTCGAACAATCGCATTTCCACTATCGGCCCGCACACGCTGCGTGGCCTCTACGGCATACTTGTCCTCAGTCTCGACTACAATCGCATCGCCAAGATAGACACGCAAGCGCTGCGCAATTGCTCTAGCATACAGGATTTGCATTTGAATGGCAATAAGCTGCAGACCATACCGGACGCACTTAGCGCTGTGCCGCTCCTGAAGACATTGGACATTGGCGAGAATTTAATTACGAACATTGAAAATACCAGCGTTTCGGCGATGAGCAACTTGTACGGCTTGCGACTGACCGAAAATGCCATTGAGTACATACGGCGCGGCGTGTTCGATCGCATGACATCGCTGCAGATACTGAATTTGTCCGGCAACAAAATCAAAAGCATCGAAGGCGGTGCACTGCATCGCAACACACAGCTGCAGGCCATACGGCTGGATGGCAACCATCTGAAAAGCATCGATGGCTTGTTCACTGAGTTGCCAAATTTGGTGTGGCTTAACATTTCGGATAATCGTCTGGAGAAGTTCGACTACTCGCACATACCGACCGGTTTACAATGGCTGGATGTGCGTGCCAACCGCATCACGCAGCTAGGAAACTACTTCGAAATCGAAAATGAACTGAGCCTGAGCACCTTTGATGCCAGTTCGAATATGCTTAGTGAGATCACAGCCAGCTCAATACCGAATAGCGTGGAAGTGTTGTACTTGAACGATAACATGATCAGCAAAATACAACCGTACACGTTCTTCAAGAAACCCAATCTGACGCGCGTCGACCTCATACGCAATCGGCTCACGACGCTGGAGCCAAATGCTCTGCGGCTCTCGCCCATACCCGACGACAAGGACATACCCGAGTTCTACATTGGCCACAATCCATTCCAGTGTGACTGCAATCTAGATTGGCTGCAGAAGGTCAACACCGAGTCACGCACGCAACCGCAACTCATGGATCTCGATCAGATCTACTGCAAGTTGTCGTATGCGCGCGGTAAGACGCACGTGCCGCTCATCGAGGCCAAGTCAAATGAGTTCCTCTGCAAATACGAGGCGCACTGTTTTGCGCTATGCCACTGTTGTGACTTCTATGCATGCGACTGCAAAATGGAGTGCCCGGATCGCTGCGCTTGCTACCACGACCAATCGTGGACATCGAATGTCGTCGACTGCTCGCGTTCCGCCTACGACCGCACACTGCCATCGCATATACCAATGGATGCGACACAGCTCTACTTGGACGGCAACAACTTCCGCGAACTCTCAAGCCACGCATTTATTGGACGCAAACGGCTTAAGGTGCTGCATCTAAATCACTCGCGTATCGAAATTGTGCACAATCGCACCTTCTACGGCTTGCTAGAACTCGAAGTGCTGCAGTTGAACCACAATAACCTGCGCCAGCTGAATGGTAATGAGTTCCAAGGACTGGATAATTTGCAGGAATTGTACTTGCAGCACAATGCCATAGCCAGCATTGACACGCTCACCTTCACCCACCTCTATCACCTGAAGATTTTGCGTCTCGATCACAACGCTATCACAGAGTTTGCCGTTTGGAATTTTCTGCCTTCCTATCTGAATGAGCTGCGCCTAGCAGGTAATCCTTGGTCTTGCAATTGTGACTTTATCGACAAGCTGCGAGATTACGTTAACCGACACGAGGCAGTGCAGGATAAGGTGAAGCTGCGTTGCTCACTACTTACCGGCAATAATGGTACTTTGGCTGGCAGTAATAACAGCGCTCTGCTGGCGCAGCAGCCTGGCCCCGAGCAGCTAGCTATCTATCTCAGCGGCGATCCACTGCTGGATGCACAAACCCACTTCGTCGCTTGTAATGGTGGCCTGCAGGCACCACAGCAGCAATCGCCGCTCGGCGCTGGACAGTACAACGGTGGTATCGGTCATGGCGCAGACCCCAACGACAACGTGATCATCAACGGCAACATGACATCCACGAAAATGATACTCTCGCAGCCGCCTATGCACGAGTATGTACCCATACTTGTAGCCATACTGACCAGCTTTGTCTTCGTGATCATTTGCACGCTGCTCGTGTTCATCTTTCGCCAAGAAATGCGCGTCTGGTGTCACTCACGCTTCGGCATACGGCTCTTCTGCAATGCCAATCGCGATATCGATAAGAACGAACGGGAAAAACTCTTTGACGCCTTCATCTCGTACAGCTCCAAAGACGAGGCATTTGTTTGTGAAGATCTTGCGCCCATGCTAGAACAGGGCGACACGCGTTACAAGCTATGTCTACATCATCGCGACTTTCCGGTGGGCGGCTACATGGCCGATGCCATCGTACAAGCAATAGACACCTCACGACGTACCATTATGGTGCTTTCGGAGAATTTCATCAAGTCAGAGTGGTGCCGTTTCGAGTTCAAATCGGCGCATCAGTCTGTGCTGCGTGATCGACGGCGACGTCTCATCCTAATCGTGCTTGGCGAAGTGCCACAAAAGGACATCGATCCTGAGCTGCGTCTCTATCTGAAAACCAATACATACCTACAGTGGGGCGACAAACTGTTCTGGGAAAAGCTGCGTTTCGCGCTGCCCGATGTGCCCAACAATCAACGGCGCATGCGCAACGCAGGTGGTGGTGTCGCTGGCTGCACCGGCGTAGGCGTACATATGCCCATCGCCCAGCTGCCACCCACACATCATCACCACCAGCATCATATGCTCTCGGCAGGTGGCAGTAGTGGCGTTGGCAGCAACATTGGCGCCGGCAGCCATCACCTGCATCACATGCACCCGCAAGCGGCGCTGCAACACCATCAGCTGCAGCACGCCAGCTTTCGCTCACAAATGCATCACAACATCAACGGCAGCCGGCAGAATCACAATCGAAACAACTCGGCTGCCGCGGCGGCACAGCAACAACATCAACAGCAGCAAGCGGCAATGCTAATGGGTGCGCCAGGACAGTGCGCGCAATTGCCACAGCAGACGCAGCAGCTACTGCCCACAGCGCCGGGAGTGGGCGCGCAACCCAGTAGCATACAACAGCAACAGCTGCCGCCACCGCCGTGCCCCAGTCCGCGCAGCATTACGACGCAGTCATCGGCGACGGGTGGTAGCTCACAGAGTTCCGGTCGTACAATGGGCGTGCACATCTAAGATGGGCCACAGCAAAGGGATGCGGTCTACCGCACGTGTAGTGTGTATGTGTGTGTCATGTAGGTGTACATATGAATGTATGTATGTGTTAAACGCCGGGTAGCACAGGCGATGATGAGTGCCAGGTAACGAGTAGGAGTTGAGTGGCAATAAGTGCTGAAAAGGCTGTAAGAAAAAGCTGCAAATTTTAAGTGTTTAGCAAAAGTGTGGTCATGTGCTAGAGAGGCTTCCGCGAGAGAAAGGCAATGTAGAGTCATTGAAATTTAACCAAATCTTTTGATAATCGTCACCGTCACAGTAGGCTACCAACTCCCAAAAAAGGAGCTGCTGATGCAAATTCTATATAGACTTTGTATTACTTTCAAGATTTCTGATTGAATCGCTAATGATACATCAAACTTAGCTTTAGGTTGGCTCATAGCTTTTAATTTAAATAAAAAATGCTATGGTCATAGGTTCTTAGCATTCACTTTGCACACACACACATACAATGCTCTAACATGATGTGTGCAACATTTGCCTTTCACATTTTGAATTTTCGATCAGCGATTTGCAAACATTTCCCAAATTCAGGTCAAACAAATCGGCGCAACAAAAATATCGGCAGCTGAAAGGCAGTACAAAGGCAGCAAAAAATAGGAAAGAAAACAAAGAAGAGCTGATTGCAACACTTGCATTTAAATACATGCATATATACAGATGTATGTACATATATACTCATATGTATGTATGTATACCAAAATCTGCAAATAAATGTAAACGTATCTACATTTGGTCTATTTTGAAAACAAAAAAAAAGTCCCAAAAATCGACATACAATAGTCGAATACGGTTGGCATTGAACATTTACTTCGTGCAACATGACGATTGGCAACATGTTGCCATTACTTTGTGCATTTTGCACTTTTTCGTTGTGTTTCTTAAACATATTTGTTTGTGTGTATTTGTGTGCAGCGTTGCATGCCTATGCGATTGCTCTTTTATTTTTTTTTTATTTTTTTTTTTTAAGAAAGCAGTTAGTCACGTTAAAGTTGTCGCCTGCTTGTTGACTGAATGACCAACGAACCGAACACTGACTGAGCGGCTGACTGATGTTTTATTAGGCTGTAGTTAAGTTCGATTTTAGGGATTGGCTTAATTTGCAAGCTACTTGCAAGCAGTTGAGATTTAGATTTAGATTTTGGGTTACTCGAGCACAGCTAGCAACATTTAAAGCGAGTGCCCGTAGCGGAACCTCTCAGAAAAAAAAGCAAGACGTTTTAGAAAATGAAGAATTCTAAGATCTATTTTGGGAGGATATTTATTTAAATGTATGAATATATCTCACAGATAGTTTTTTTGTGAAACTACCAGCTTCTAAAGGCTTCAAAGTCAATGCAAGTTAATATGTGACGTCATCAAAAAAAAAACAACTCAGATCCTCTACAACATACATAATTAAAAACTGATCCACATTCTTTTTAGCCTTACCTACAAATTCACAGACTCTTATTGCTCTAATTTCGGGTATATTATATAAATTTTCCAATTCCCGCAACAAAAACTATGCTGTCTTATGGATGAAAGGCACAAACTGAAAAAAAATAAACAAAAAGTGTACAGAAAACCGAAACGCACACAAAAATGTGCATATTTTACATGACAACAACAACAAGAGTCGCAACCACTTCACCACAATAATTTTATGTCGGCCATGGCAATGGATCTGTGACTGCGCATGCTGCCGCCACAATCAAGTTGTATCGCATAACCGCGCGCAACCGTACGCTGTCGCCTCGCCGCTGCGGCCGATACGTAATGCGATGATTGGCAATATTGCTGCTGCCCGCTTAGTACTGGCTAGCACTGTTTTTGTTCTTGTTGTTTGCTGATTATTATGCACGTTTTACATTAGCAAGACGAGAGTGTTGTTGCAGTCGTACCTGCTTTAGTTGTTGTTTTAGTTTTATATCAAGTTGTTTTTCTTACTCACTGCCCATTATGAGTTTCCTGTGCGCCATAGTGATACAGAAAATTGATGTTGCATGCAACAATCAGGGGAGAAAAAAACACGAATCCAAAAAGCCAGACGAGAGCAAAACCACTAGACACCGTACAGAAAAGTTCAATGCAAAATTGTGTAAAAAGCAGTAAGAAAAGAAGAAAAAAGAAGGCCAAGAAATTATGTACAAGTAGACGGACGCAAAAACAAAGTGGCCGCTACAAGCAAAAAAAAAAACATGCAGACGAAGTTGGCCGGCTACAGAAAATGGCATAATAAAGACACAACAACAAGAACATCAACACAAAAAAGGTAACAAAACACACACACACACATAAATACAATTGAAAAGGTGGTAACTGCATAGCCTACAGACTTAGTTATGGTGAAGAGGTAGAAGCAGAGAGCCGTACGCGTCAAACAGTCACTTGGCTCGAAAGTGAGCCAGACAGACAAACATGCAGACAGCTGAAGACGAACGACAACCCAAAACAGACGCAGAGTTGATTAGGTAGCAAGAAACGGCCAAATTGATCGCCACATAGCAGTTGGCAGGCAGCAGCATGATCGCCGCGCAGAGTCAAATTCGAACCGGACCGGATTGTGCCAGGCATTGTGATGGAATAGTGTTGAAGATCAGTCAAAGATGAAGGTAGACAAGAAGTGTAGAGTATATGAAAGTTGAAAGAAAACAGTAAACAAATGTATCGTAGCAGGAGACAAAGACTATGAGAAGGCGAAAGTAGGTGCTGCAGATGAACGAGGGGAGACAGAAAGGTAGAAGAAACAAAATTCAAAAAGAACAAGAACAGGCATACATCAAATGCCAACATGAACACGAACCAGCTCGACAAACAGACAGTTGGGCAAACGAACGTGCCAGAGCGCCCAAGAGTGGCTTCAAATAAATATCGATCGTTGTTAACGAAAACGCGCAAAACCTAAGTGACTCACATATATTCGCCATTGGTATAGTCGTTGTATCCCTGCAGTAAAATTTAGAGACAGTCTGGCAAAGCGCTAGTTCCGAATTACATATCGCAGGACTATCTCTGAACTGGTGCAAAACGGCTGCAGAGCGAGACAGTTGAAACTTGCGGTGTAATGTACCTAGCTCAGCGAGAAGACGTCCGACTCAAGCGTCGTTGCTCGCGCGTTCCAATCGCGGTGGAGGCAGTTTTGAGTTTTCAGATTTAATAAATGTAATTCGTTGCGTGCCGCTTACATTTTTTTTTTATAAAATATGCAACAAACATGGAATCTGTAAAAGGAAAGAAAAAAACGGAAAACATTTTCTGATAAAAGAACTGTCCAAACTGGAGCCGGTTAAAAAGTAGTTGCAAAGTAATGCGCTGGGCGACAATTGCCACCGCCAATGGCATCGTCGCGTAAAAGTGGGCAGTTAAAAGCCTTGCTTGGATATTGAGTTCTACGCTAGTTCAGAGCTAGTCAGATTTTCTACAGGGATTGTATGTACAGCAGAACGCGTTGTTCACGAACTGAGTGAGACTGACTGCGCGAGGCACATTGTCGATTGAATTTCGTTCCGTTTATTGCATGAAATAAGAGGGGTATTCACAATGAATTCATTTCTTTGTCACCTTGGTATATTTCGTATATCTTTTTATGCATATGGCAATATAGGAATAAGCTGCTTGCATTTGGCCAAGTTTATTCCTCAGAAGATAAATTTAAATAATAAGTGAGTGGTTCCTTACTCACAAACAGGATAAGAACCTAATAACAAGGAGGAGTTGCTGGTTTCATTAAGCACCATTCTTTGATTTAATTTTTTAAATTCTATAATTCCTCTCTTTGCTGATTGCTGCTGGAAAAATAAAGAGACATACATAGCAGTTACGAAATATGTACCATTTGACAGACCAACAGGAATAAAATGAAAGAGTCCAAGTAACGAATTTGACGTGAATACCCCTATCATTTTATTTTTCCAATTTCTGTTTTTTTTTGGGGTTACGCTCATCTTGGCCGTAAACATGCAAGCGAGACATGAAAAACATGGAAGTAAAGCAACTGCAGGGCATTGAACAAATTAAATAAAAAAGGCGCAATGCGTAGTTCTTCAAACAAACTAAGAAGCAACGGCGAAATTAAGGAAATAAATGTGATCACCAAAAAATTGTTGGGAAAAAGTAGTGAAGAGAAGGGCGAAATTTATTTAGGACATTGAGTATGTCTGGGGAAGGAGTTTTAAGACATGGAAACTGAAAAAGTGAGAGGTTTTTAATAAAAGATAGTCCAATTTTTGGCGGAAAAACTTGACTGAAAGCTTAAAAAAGCCCACGAAAGCTAGAGTTTTCCTACCTTACTTTTTTATGCGTTAAAGTGTGCATTTGCCAAAAAGAATTTTTTTAATTGCTTTATAAATCGAAAGTTCGATGAGAGTGACTTTATTTTCTATGAATAAAACCATAAAAGTATAAAAAAATATCCACATATTTTCACGTTCATATGTGGGTTGAGTGTTTGCTTTGCACTTGCCAACAACAATGTGCAGTTTTGCACATTGAAGTTCTTAACTAATCGCTCAAAACAAATAAATGCTGAACCTTACCATGAAATATCAAACTTCTTCTCCAATAGGTGGTGTAGCACACAAAATTAGCCAACAACAATATTTTTATATTGAAGCTCAAACAAATAAAAGCTTAATCTAAGCATGAAAGCTGTGATTTAACTATTAAAGTCTATTAAAGCTGCAGCCTCATCACAAAAGCTTTGCCATACGATTAAACAGATTTAAAACTCATACATAATAAATAAATAGCCATAAAAAATAAAAATCTCAAATTTCAAATACATTTTTTTGCCGAAAAGTTCTTGCCTTGCGGAAAGCTTTTCATATAATCAAAGGCCTCAAAGCCTGTCTGCTTAATTAAAAGCCGTGGCTTATGCAGCTTTTGGTGACAGCCGCGTGCAGCGAAAGCTCTTAGTGAGAAAAATTTACATGACATCGAAAACTCAGAAATACGAAAATAAGACAAATTGTTTCAAAATAGTAGACATAATTTCCAATTACTGTTTGAATTAGTTCTTTTCCCTTTTTCTCACAAAAGGTATCATTGCCTTTCTCGACAGCCCCATCGCAACACTAGATACTAAAAGCTTCAACGCAGCTCATTACTTTGCACTTAAAGCTGAGCAACAAATTGAAAGCAGTAACTACTTAATAAAAGGGCATCCCACATATTTTTTTTTGTAAATACTACAGCACTCACTCTTATTCGAATTTCACTCATCTAACCATTGCACCATCGGCATAGAAAATGCATTTATTATACACTGCAGATGTAACTAATTTAACTGAGAAATACGATTACCTTATAAGTTTAGTGTATAACAACAAATCATTGTGATATGTATGTAAAGAAGAAATAGATATATCTATGTATATGTATATGTATTTAAACTTTATATTACAATAGAAAAGTGAAGAAACTACGATTACTATTAGATATCTATGTATTTATGTGTGTAAGTAAGAAAAAATCACTTAGCTTTTAAGCCAACCAACATGCTACGTCCTACAATTTAATTTAATTTTAGTAAACAAAAACTAAAACAACAGAAAAAGAAACGCAAATGAAAAACAAAAGCCGGAAAGTGAATGAAAATAAAAACAAAAAATTTAATTTTGTAACAAAAGTCATTAACACTGCTGTAAATAATCGAAGTAATCGAGCATTGAATGTGGAAAACCGTCCGACGCGCCGGTATTTACCTACCTTTTTATGTGCGCTAATGCTTTTTTTTTTTAATTACTGTTACCTTTACTCTCTCAAACTCAAAACTCAAAATTCATAGGCGTACTTAAGCGGCGAAAGTTTTTCTTGCAAACTCGCTTACACATACGCATACATATATATGCAAATGTATGCATTTGTGTGATTATGTGGGTCCTTTGTATGGAAATGCGCTCGCCGAATGCCATATTATGTAATAAAAAAAAATAAATAGACTACAGACTGTGAAGTAGAAAAGTAAGATGTTTAAGTTGCTTTTTACTCAGTTCAAGGCAATAAAGCATAGTAAACGAGACAATAAAGCATTTGTTGTGGGGCTAAGTGGCGGGTTCATATGCGACTGTAAAGCTACCTAAGCTTTGATAAGTGGAAACTGATTTGATCACAAAAAAAAACAAAAAAAACAATCGAAAAATGCAAAAATCCTCCGAAACTAAAGTTAACTGACTGATTACTTTTAGTAAGTGGCACTTAAATATTAATACAAAAAATTATGTTAACTAGCAATTTAAATACAAAATAAGAGCAAAATTTAGTTGCATTTTATGAAAACAAAACAAGTAATTGATCAAACCGTTTTTAAAGACATTGAAGTTGCCACATAACTTGTTGTAAATATGCGTACCTACTTAAATTTAAATACCTCTATTTTCCCCATCCACTCAATTGGAATTGTCTTATTACTTAAAAATACACTCAAGCTAACCTCCATCTCCAATCCTTTATTTAGTTTTGTTTTAATCGTATTTGGTTTTTATTTTGATTTAAGCTTGCAAGTTAACTAGCTTAGTTTAGTCTGGGAAAATAAATGACTATTATTATAATATATTAACTATGCATTATTTTAATTTAAACATATTAGATAAAATCAACAAAACCTAAGTCGTTGAACTTGTTGTTTTATTTTTAGTATATATAAAACCAATTGTATTATAATAAATATAGGCAGTTGTATAATTGTGCAAGAAGAAAAGCGAAAAGACGAAAAATCACATAAAAATATTAAATCAAATAAAACTTTTTTATTAAAAGAGAAAATTATAAAAAACAAAAACTTTGTGTGTTACTATTTATTTGTTGTTGTTTTATCACTATTCCAGGTATAAGGCGAAAAGTTTAAGAAGCAACAGAGCAAGAGGAAATGCAATCTGAAGGATCTATGGGTCGTCTAAAGAGAGCTTTTAAATTGATTCTAAAATAACTTCATTGTCATTTATTACGACTGTGGTGCAGGCACCGAAATTAACCGTTAAATATCTTGATTTTTATTTTGAAATCGTTCCAAAATCGTTATTTTTCAATTTTTATTTCTAGCGTAACGTCATAAAGTACTCGTAAAACTATGCTCCAAAGCAAATTGAGGAAACCGTATAGTGAAAGATACCCATATAAAATATAGAAAAAATACAATTTTTGCTCCCATTTTGATGCACTTTGTTATCTGAACAATTTTTTCTCACGTTTAATACTTTTGTATGGGAATCAGTCATTTTGATTTTGATTTGTTTTATGTTAGAGTGTAAAAAGTATTTTTGTCACCATTTACCGCTCGGCCCCACAAATCACTTATACTCTACAGAAACACTTTTAAGACACAAATTAAAATCGACTATCAACCTTGACGATTAGCATAAATATTATTCAGTCTGGTTAGTCTGACTTAAAATATATTATCAAATAAACAAGGATATCTTTAAGAAAGCAAAAATAGTAAAACCAAATCCCAGAAAAACATGTTACCAGTGCTATCGAGCCCTGACATTAACTATTTACATATATAAAAAAGAAGCAGGGCATGGTGGGCCATATGGCATGCTAAGCGTCATGCCTGACGAGGGTGTCTCTTTAAGTCTCTCTGCAAAATTCAGCGAGCGTGAAGCGATGATTTCCGATGCTAAAATTCAGTTCATACATATGTATGTATTTTACTTACTTTTCATATGGTTCATAGAGCCATATGTATCAGCTAGATTCATCAAAGGCTTTTCTAACTTGAATACTTCTTTACACAACACGACATTTGTTATATGTACATATCTACGAATGTTGCTGCCACTCCTCTTTGACTTTTCAACTATTTCTCAGTTACCATAACTGAATGCATTCGCTACGGTCATCCGCAATACACACATACGTACATAGGTACATATATATGTACATACATTCATTTCTAAATGTGCAACAGTTTGCGCCATACTAACACTAATGAAATGCTTATGTATACCGCAATCGCAATCGCATGCATGGGGCGCATAACCAAATAGTATGTATGTATGTATGTATGTATGCATGTACTTTCCTAAAGAGATTTTTTTGTTTTTATTTTTAGGTGAAACTAAGTTCAAGGAAAATGACTGTTTATCTAAAACAATGCATCAGCATGTGATAAGACGTTAAATGGTTTTCAAACACATACACACACACACACACACAAGTATGCACCGGTCAGCTGGACCCAAAAATGTAAAAGCATTTGAATTTTTTAGTATCTACTACATAGTACATACTTTGCGCCGTTGGAGGTACTTATAATTTATTTTTAATGCATAGAAAATGCTTGCCCAGCAGCCGTTGAAAAAGGGAAAAAGTTAACGTTACAGACATTTTGACAGATTCACCTGTTTGTCGCTTGAGTTGGGTGCTAACAAGGAGCGTGTTTATGAACGTGTATGGGCATTTGTGTTTGTTTTTTTTTGTTTTTTTTTGTCGAGCATTTAATTTGAGTGCATAGTGTCGTATCTGACAAAGTATGCAATATAATTTAAAGTAATTTAAAATGAATCTTGTAAGGTTGCCAGATCCAGAAATTTTAGGGTGTAACTTTTTTTTTTTAATTTTCATTACGTAAAAATTAACTACATACATACATATATCCAAATCTGTCAGTTTAATAGTTTTCCTGCATTGTCATTAGTTAAGGTTTCAATATTGAGTTTTTAATGAAGGAGGAATAACTTAATCTTTGAAATTTTTAAAACAAATAAATGCTTTGGGTGTTTTCTTCTAAAAGTAAATTGTGGTGCTCCATGTTTACAGGAAACCGCACAAAAAACACTAGCTTATGGGAAAAAGGTTTCTTTCCCGCAGCCAAGTCAGCATTCGACATAGATAAGTTTAGATTGTGGAAGCTACTTTAAAAGCTTTTTCACCGAGGGTGGCTGCAAGTTTTCTCCTCGGATTAGGAATGGTTTATCCTATTTACCCAGTTTAAATATGAGTGTGTTGATTGGTGATTTTTACCCTTATTAAATGCTTCAAAGAGAGACTAGGTATAATATCGAAATGCTCGTCACAGTATTTATGCTCGACCAGTGAATTAGGAAGTAAATGTACTGTATAATTCATATTATTTAACCCTAATACGTACTTATTTAAGTATATAGATATTAACTAAAATATTAATCTTATCTTAAAAAGATTCTAAAATATTTCTTTAGTGATTCTGGATTTCGGGTTGTCTCCTTAAAACCTCTTTTCCAATTTAAACACATTCATAACAAAACCAAACAAAAATATGGGAAATTTAATTGTTAAAGTTCTAGGAACTATAAAATTGTCTAACCATAAAAATTTGGTTAACTTTTGGTTGGTCACGTTGACCGCCCCAAATTCTCGCACACCTGATGAGTATACACATTTTCCGCGAATTTTTTCCTTCTAATTCGCTACACAATTCGTTATGGCTGGCAACGCTAACTGGCAACACAGCGACTAAATATATAACACGGCTCTGCCTCAAGAGCACACAGGTAAGACAAAGTCAACAAAAACCAACCTGACACAGAAAAACGCAAATTGACCTTCATGCCCAAGAATGATAGAATACAAGATTGCGCCGATCAGAGAGGATTTTTGAGAATAACTTTTGTGTGACGTCACACTGGTGCAATTGCGAGAGAGAAATGCCAAAACGTGAGCAAGAATGGAAGAAGAAGAAAAAATGTTGCAAGGAAAACGTAAACAAGTTGCACCAGTGTGACGTCATGCAAACAACGATTCTGTCAAATTCGTTAAGAGAGGAATAGCGGTCCGAGATCGGCGCAACCTTTGTATTCTCTCAATCGTGCTTCATGCCCATCTTTTGTGCGCTGTTGACTTTTTGGCTGTGTAGCTACTTTATCATTAGGTGCGTTCGTTTAAAATCTCCAACAGAAACCAACCAACTG
>NW_016171173.1:0-8579 GCF_001687245.7 Rhagoletis zephyria
TTCCGAACTTAGTTCTCGGAACTTTGCTTTTCAAAAGAACCTTTTGTATCTTTTTTTTTTTGAATCTTCCGGCATTCCCTTGAGGTTTCAGATGGCCTTCTGGAAAGTTTATCCTTGTAAACTTCCCAGGATTTTTTTTTGTAAGATTAAAGAGGCTCCTACTGTTTCGTCTTAACGGGGAGATTTCTGGGTTCTACCACTGAGGCCTTCTCTCACCAGTTTCAACCACGTGTATATAAAAGTATTCTACTTAAAATAAGTTTCTAATTGACCATTTTGCTAATGATTTTCCACTAAGCGCTTATGTTCTTATACTTTTACAAAAGAAAATGGAGAAAAAGTAACTGTTATATATACACTTTCAACCACAAAACAGCTCCTTTGTGTACGAGTAGTGGCCAGAAAGTTGCACTACCCTCACAAACTAACACAACTACGTAGCTCACAGCCTTTGCGAATGTAGTCAGTTGTTGCGGCAGCAGCAGTCTGCAAACATAGGTGTCATGGTGGACTATTGCTGCTTTTGTTGTTGTCGTTGTTGTTATTGCTGCCACAGCCACTTTGCTGCATCATAACTTTCAAGTGCTCGTAATTTACGGCTTGATGAATGTGTAAACGTTGATTTGATATACACACATACATACATATGTGTGTATATAAATATGTTTAAAGGTATGTTATGCATTGCTCGTTGCACTTATTGCAACTTTGTTATTGTACATTTTCTTAAGACATGTTGGCAAATGAGCAAAGCTTCATCCATTTTGTACTTGATGTTCAAATATTTTTCTTACGTTTCAACGTTGATTTTTCAAATTTGATTAATTCGCGCATACTTTCTTTGCTTTACTTCTTGAGTAATTGAAATTGTTTTTCTTTTCCGCTGCGACTGTTGCGAGTTGCATTTTTACCAAGAAAGTTCAATTTTTTGCGAGCGGTGGTCACATGGCTAAAAAGTATAGAACATGCCCACCCCATTAGCTTTATTCAAGGTCTGTTAAAAATGAAAAATCCGTAATCCGCTCATGGAGTCGATTTTGTTGGTGGTCTCGCGGAAACACTGCCCGCTTCCATCTCTTAATGAACCTTTAGTGGCCGTAGGACATTACCCAACCAAACCGGAACTATAACGAGAGTATCTTTAGTCCATTTCAAACTCGTCACGATAAGGCCTGACAAAACGAACATCCTTTTATGGCACTTTGCATAAGCAAGAGGTCAGATATACTATCTAATTTTAAAGGGCAAGCTTGGAAGTGCACTGGCTCTGCGGACAAGACTTCCTGCCTTCTTTTTTTGGTCTGTTTTATATTGCTATCGGCGTTAAGCTTAGTAAGACGGTTTGAATCTAGTCTAAGTCTTTAGAGAAAGGCTGGAAGTGAAGCGGCTGTTCGAATAAGACTTCGAATCTACGTGTAGAGCCATCATTATCCTTTACTCCGGTTTAAATCTTCCCTCGAGGGGGTTAGTTTTCAGTTTTTCGAGAACCGTCTGACGGTGGAGATGACCTTAGAGGAGACCAGCTGGACCCTTTCTCCGCCGTCCATGCGACGTTGTTTTATTGCCGTGGTAAGCGAAACGATTATATTCGTGGGGGATCCGAGGCTATGCCGTAGATAGGTCACCTTTACTCCCACCTTTACACCTTTGTCTGAAAGGCACCCTTGGAATAGAGTGGGAAGACCCCTGACTACAAACCATCCAATGAGCATGGAAACGCTTAACGCCCTGGATTAGTGGAAGTGGCACGCTTCAGCACTCTTTGGTGGCAATAGATTATATCCCAGTTTTGTTAACGAACAGCGGTCTTTACACCGGATTACCATAAGCGCTGTGGTATGCTTTATTCAAGCCCTGATTTCAGATTTAGATGTTTATACAAATTCCACAGTCCCATAAAATTAAAATAATGTTTCATAAACTGTTTGAGAATTGTATGCTTTCTTCAAGTAATGTAGCATACTTTTAGGCACACAGTTCACTAATCAATCAAGTAGGCGTACACTTACATACATTTTAAATATTGCACTTCAACTCTTTAACCTCGCATTCAGCAACATCTGCTTGCTCTCTTTGCTGCTAATTGACAAGCTTTCCCATTCCCTTTGCTTAAGAACTTGCGCTTCAGCCATAAATTCATAGCTTTGCCACCGCAACTGACTTGTCGGCAAGCGTAACTTTCTGCTGACTTCTTCTGGTTTCAGTGTCTTTGATTCCGCAACAGCCAACAGCAATTGAAGCGGGAGAAAAAAATCTCTATTCCTCCAAATGAAGTGGAAAGAAGAGTGTTCAGTCGGAAAGAAAGTGAAGCGTGTAAGAAAGTGTTGCAAGAAAGTATTTCTAATAACAATAAAGCTTAAGTGTTTTTGATTTGTAGCGACCCCAAAACCTTACACACTCACAACGCCTGCAAGTATGCTATGATTTTTTTTTTGTTTTGAATTATTGCCGCTGTCTTTGTATGGCAATGAAGGCAATAAATTCCACGCACATATGCGGCGTATGCGTGGATACTTTATGGCCATGCATGTATGTGAGTGCTAGCGATGGCAATGGCAGTGGCCCTGGCAGTATGTTAAGGGTTAATGCGGTTAAGTAGTAAGTTGTGTGCGGGGGTCGAAGGGTGAGTAGGGGTGAGTTGATGGGCGGTAAGTTGGGTTTGTTGGGAGTTAATAGAGTGGTGCGTGCACTCGATTCCCCCCTTTTTACGGCATGTGTGTAGTTAAGTGGATTTCAAGTAACTCACAGCTGATTTAGCTGAGAACTTTATTGTTGCAAAGAAGTGCGGGGAAATGCATTTAGATAAATTTCACTAATCAATCAGATTGAAAGCGTACTTTTTTTGCTATTTATGAGAGTGTGTTTGAGTCTTAGGGAAACAATTGGAAGAAAGGAAATGCAATAAAATAGTCTTTCTAAGAAACTTGAACTCCATCTAAATTTTTGTATTGATTTAGTTTTCTAGGGCCTTGGAGAGGTTTTCTAACTTAGAACGTAGCTAAGCTTATAAGGTACAAAGTAACTTATCGGAAGATCTTCTGCTTTGGAACTAAACCGTGACTACTGTTTTTTATATCTTTAGAAGTCTTTGCAGGACCTCGGAAGGACTTGGAATTGACACGATACATTCCCTTTTATCGATAAATTTCAATGATTTGATACATATCGATAATTCGTTGGATTTAAAAAACACTAAAATCCGATAACTCAACGATAACTCAACGAAATTCGATAACGCGATTAATTTCAATAACTACGAAATTCGAGGGCTCGATAAATTTCGATAACTCAAAAGTTTATATACCGCAATATAAATCGATAACTCGATAAACTTTGAATACTTTTATAAATTTCTAACTTTGACAGCTCCATATTTTTCGAAAGCTATCGACAAATTTCGATAACTCGTTACACTCTGTTAACACGATAAAATTCGATAAGCAGTGATAACTCGATAAACTTATATAACCTAGAAATTTCGATAAATCGACATATTTTGAAGATCCCATAAACTTCGATTCGGTAAATCGACCAATTTCAGTAGGTCAATAATTATCGATAACTCTGTAAGTTTAAAGAACTCGATGCCTTACGATAACTCGATAAATTTCGTTAAGTCTAAAAATAATGATAATTCAATAAATATCGATAACTTGATAAATTTCTTTAACTTAACGAATTTCGATAGTCCCATAAATTTGTATAGCTCGATAACTATTCGTAAATTTCGCCAACTAAGTTTCTGTGTCTATAAATTTCGACAACTCAATAAACATTGATCAATTTAAATAATTCGATACGTTGCGATAACTCAATAAGCATGAATAACTCGATAAATTTCGATAACTGTAAACTTCGATGATTCGTTAAATTTCGTTAACTTTTATGGCTGAATTTATTTCGATTCCTATCGAAAAATATCAATTAATTTTCTTACTCTTTCAGTTACCCTAATTCTTATGTATTTCTCATTGTCTCCATTTTCGTCTTTATTTTCACTTTTGCCTTCTCTTTTTTGTCTTCATCGTTGTCATTTATTTGTTCATCTTCATATTTATCTTTATTACAAAGTTTAATTTCAAATACGAAGAGGAGACAAAATTTAAGTGAGCGTGTTAATATATAGATTATTTTCTGTTCTTCAGGCACAAACTTTTTATATGTATTTTTTTAGTTTCTTTTTCAGTTAAATTAACATTTTTTAACTTGTACTTTTATTTTTTAGAGCTTTTAAATGTTTTAAAAAATTAGTAGTAGGAATAAATTTCTGTTTTTTTATTTCTTAAATTTAATTTGTGAACTTTTTTAATTTTTTTATGTGCATAGATACATACATCGCAACTTTCTTCCAAAATATAGTCCTAGGAATATGCTTTGATGTGAAATGGGTTTGACTTCTTAATTTTTTTTATAATTTTTTATACATAATTTATTTTAATTCTTTTCCGAAAATAATGAAAATTTTTTTGCCGAGTTTTTCTATTAAACTTTTTATTTTTAAAAATTTTTAATTTTTTTAATTTTGACTTTCGTTCTCGTTTTTTTTTTTAACAATTTGGAATTATGGGAGGTACATCTAAAAATGTGACATTGAGTATTTGCGTTGCTAAAATAGGTTTTTTGGATAATAAATAAATGTATTCGGATAAATTGCCTTGTATATTCATCTCACCGGAAATCCCTACCCCACCTCCTTTACTTCCTACACTCGGGGCCAATTGAATATGTCACACGACCCGTACCAAGGATTAGCTAGGCTAGGTCCCTTCATAAAATCCAGTCGCGACCGAAGTGCTTCGGATCCGCAGCTCTACCCTGTCAGTTAGAGCACAACACGCAAAGGGCTTCTCAAAATAGATTAACAGAAGCAAAAGCATCACACGCCCTAACTGAAGCATAGAGATTTTATTTCCTTTGAGCAGAAAAGCCACCAACATTGCCATACAGGAGTTGCAGCTGCAGCCACCAATATTAAAACTATGCTGCCTACTGGTACCAGAACTCCAAAGACTAGTTTCTCTTACGGAAGCGGAACGAACCGAGTAACTTGCAGCGCCCAAAACGGTTAAGATCGCTGTACATGGGCTCTTGGCCAGCTGATGAGCTGCGGAAGCGTTAATAGCTTCGCCAGGCCACTCAGCTCTAAAGCTTCCTACTCCTCAAGTAAGTTGTAGCCAATGTCATATAAAGCGGGCACATTCTGCGGACGAAGGTAATGATTCTGGATTTGAAACTCGAATTGCATGAACGAGCGAAGTTCGCCAAGCGGCAACCAGCGGCAGAGGGGGCTTTCGTAATGGCACCGAAAAGCGCTAAAAAACCACGGAGACTGGAATCGATAGTTTGATGTTATCTGTAGTAAAAGCTCGGAAAGGTATAGCCGTCAAATATTGAAGAAGGTAGGATTCATAACTATGACTTCGGGGCACTGAAAGTCTGGTCAATTGAGCAAGTTTCTTAGAAAGTGAAACCCTAGCACCATAAGAGTTTACGGGTATTTTTTTAACCGACTTCCAAAAAAGGAGGAGGTTATCAGTTCGTCGGAATATTTTTTTGTTTTTTTTGTATGTTACCGCATAACTTTGGACCACGTCAACCGATTTCGATAATTTTTGTATCGGAAAGGTAGTGTCTCAGAGGTGGTCCCATACTTATCTGGTTAAGATCCGATCAATGGATCATGAGATATATATATATATATATATATTTTTTTTTATATGAGAGTTGAAGTCGGTTTTTTTTTTGCTAAAAATTACTTGTTAATAATACAATTTGTTACTGATTCATGAAACTGGTTTCCCCATTTTTAATTTTACATTTTCTTCGACTTGTTATAGCTCAATTTCATTGAAAACATGCAAAACTTAATATTTCAATAAAGAAGACAAAATCAATTGCTTTCGGCTATAAATTTGCTAACCGATGGTCAGAGTAGCTCACAGTATGGGAAGAATGTGCAGCTGGCCAATCATAAAAAGCAAACAAAGCGAAAAAAGCCATAGGCAAAAACAATCAACGTTAAAAGGCAAGCAAGCTTTGCAAATTGTTGTAATAAAAACGCCGAGGAAGTCCTCTAGAAGCATTGTTTGCACAAATAAATTTGATTCTTCAACTTTGAAGCTCCAACTCCACAGAGGAGTGTCCAACCATTCACGGTGCTTTTACGCCTCAACAGTTATTCGCTTATTTGTTTAATATGCGCTCGACTTTTATAGTCGCCTTTCAGGCGGCAGCGAATTACACAAATTTAAATTTAAATTAAAGCGCCACCAGCGCCACTTAACTCTCACTTTTATCTGCATAGGTACGTTTTTGTTTCTTTTTTTTTACTCCCTGTTCGCTCCTTTTGTTGCTCATCCCTCTCTAAAATGCTGTCGGACATTTTTGACTTTAATCAAATTAGATTGAGTTGCTTGTTCTACATGCAACGCGACGCGGTGTCAGCGCTGTGTAAAATTAAATAAAAAAATCAAAAGAGCATGGAAACGTGCCGCTTTGGAGGTCAAGTGCACAGCCAGCGCAGCTGAAAAGTGGAGTGAGTGCGTCAGAGTTTTTATTTAATTTAACGAACAATTGATGGCTGCTGTCCTGCGTGGCGAAGGGTGTGCTGTGCTCTATGTGATTTTTAATGCCACTGACCGTTGCTTGTTGTCTTGTTGCCGACAGCATCGCAATTTCTCCTGTAAACAATTGTTGCTGTCATAAAATGTGATGCGCTGCATATTTTTGCTCTAAAACTGACTACATTTAAGCTTATAAACTGTGTGCATGTATGTGTGAGTTGATCATTATATGATTTTAGCATACTTCAAGGCGTTAGGGAAATAAATTTTACTCTTTTGGAGCACTAGAAGAATAACTAATTTTTAAAAGCCGTTTAAAAAGTCTGAGATTTTTCGAAGTCGAAATTTTAAAATCTTATAATTTCTGTAAATTAAAAAAATTGATGGGAAGTAAGGTGATCAAAAAAAGATTCTTGAGCATTAGATATTACAGCATTTTTGTAAATGCATTGATCAATTTGTGTAAAAATCTGATAACAAAAATGTTGCTTGTTCGGGTGTTTAGTCTACAAAACTTTAGAAGCAAATAACGAAAGTCGTTTGAGCTAAACATTTAAGAATCTGGAAAGAATATCCATTATCCCATGCTGATTTGAAACAAATAGGTACAATTTAAACTTAAGAAAATAACTATGTAGATTTTGTGCCTTGATAATGAGATTAAATAAAACTTTGAAAACAAAATATTTTTTTTTGCTTACGAAAAGCGAAATATATTTTTACACCAATATAATGATATTTCCGACACATGGGGTTTTTTATAAAGTTGGCAAAAAGATATTACTATTTGTTCAAAATTTTAGAAACTTAAAAGACATTAAATTTATACAATTTTAATTTTCTTTTCTTTTCCTTTTACTATCGCTCTGTCAGTAAAACATCAAAAAGTTCATATCAAAAAACGATCAATAATAATTACATTATATATTAATAATAGATTAAGTTTCCTCACTGAATTTTCATATTTTTGGAAACATTTCAAATTTTAGAATTCCCAAAAAATTTTATTGTATGTTTCTTGTTTTGAAAAAAAAAATAATCAAATGAAAGGGGTATTTGTAACGTTAGATGAACACCCCTAAAGTTTAATTTAATAACATTCAAATAAAGTTTGAATAAATTTCTTCTAAAGTTGTACACAATTAGAAAAATTACTGTTTAAAATTGATTTTTATTTTGTAAAGAAGTTATCGCTTTTTATAATTTTGTTTTTAGTTTATTAATAAAACACTCACATTTTTAACATTGAAATGGATGTTTTTTAAACTTATAAAAATAATATAAAAAATTGAGTTTTTTTTTCAAAACTTGACTCAAAAAATTAGTTCGAAGTATTTTAGAAAAAAATGCGTCATTGCCCATCCAATCGAAATTATACAATTTTCTACTTAAATTTTCACCTTAAACCACCCTAAAAGTCGGCAAAGAAAATTTATCAAAAGGCAATTGAGTATAACCGCACAGAACGGCAGCACCTACATACATATGTACATATGCATACGCAGAGGCCGTGCGGTCGACCACTAAGGGAAATGAGCTACTGCAATGCACTTTTACTTTAGTTTATTGCCGCGTGCCTCCTTTCCTCGTAGACACACCCAATTTTTTCAGCTCTGGCAAATAATTCACACTTCGAATTGCAAAATTTATTGTCACATAGCGCACACTAAGCCATGGCCATACAAATGTTCGAATAAATGAAAGCGAAGAAGGGTACAAGTGTGCGCACCTGTGCTGGCGGCGCTTTTGCTACCGTCATGAATTTCTCAATGAGTTGCATGCCCCCTGTGTGTGTGTGCATGGCACTCCATATGCGCCCCTTATACAATTGTAATTTCTCGCTGCTTACAAAAGTAATTCGCGTTAACTTATCGTGTAATGTGCAAATTTATGGCGTGAAATTCGTTCGCAGTGCACATTAACACATTTACTTATACGCATACGTATACGAATACTTTGTAATTTGTACAGTTACATAAATTCATATGTGAGTACTCGTACCTACTCTTATCCCAA
>NW_016171173.1:8777-14808 GCF_001687245.7 Rhagoletis zephyria
AGGACTTGGAATTGACCCGATACATTCCCTTTTATCGATAAATTTCAATGATTTGATACATATCGATAATTCGTTGGATTTAAAAAATACTAAAATCCGATAACTCAACGATAACTCAACGAAATTCGATAACGCGATTAATTTCAATAACTACGAAATTCGAGGGTTCGATAAATTTCGATAACTCAAAAGTTTATATACCGCGATATAAATCGATAACTCGATAAACTTTGAATACTTTTATAAATTTCTAACTTTGACAGCTCCATATTTTTCGAAAGCAATCGACAAATTTCGATAACACGTTACACTCTGTTAACACGATAAAATTCGATAAGCAGTGATAACTCGATAAACTTATATAACCTAGAAATTTCGATAAATTGACATATTTTGAAGATCCCATAAACTTCGATTCGACAAATCGACCAATTTCAGTAGGTCAATAATTATCGATAACTCTGAAAGTTGAAAGAACTGGATGCCTTACGATAACTCGATAAATTTCGATAAGTCTTATAATAATGATAATTCAATAAATATCGATAACTTGATACATTTCTATAACTTAACAAATTTCGATAATCCCATACATTTTTATAGCTCGATAACTATTCGTAAATTTAGCCAACTAAGTTTCTGTGTCTATAAATTTCGACAACTGAATAAACATTGATCAATTTAAATAATTCGATACGTTGCGATAACTCAATAAGCATGAATAACTCGATAAATTTCGATAACTGTAAACTTCGATGATTCGTTAAATTTCGTTAACTTTTATGGCTGAATTTATTTCGATTCCTATCGAAAAATATCAATTAATTTTCTTACTCTTTCAGTTACCCTAATTCTTATGTATTTCTCATTGTCTCCATTTTCGTCTTTATTTTCACTTTTGCCTTCTCTTTTTTGTCTTCATCGTTGTCATTTATTTGTTCATCTTCATATTTATCTTTATTACAAAGTTTAATTTCAAATACGAAGAGGAGACAAAATTTAAGTGAGCGTGTTAATATATAGATTATTTTCTGTTCTTCAGGCACAAACTTTTTATATGTATTTTTTTAGTTTTTTTTTTCAGTTAAATTAACATTTTTTAACTTGTACTTTTATTTTTTAGAGCTTTTAAATGTTTTAAAAAGTTAGTAGTAGGAATAAATTTCTGTTTTTTTATTTCTTAAATTTAATTTGTCAACTTTTTTCATTTTTTTATGTGCATAGATACATACATCGCAACTTTTTTCCAAAATATAGTCCTAGGAATATGCTTTGATGTGAAATGGGGTTGACTTCTTAATTTTTTTATAATTTTTTATACATAATTTATTTTAATTCTTTTCCGAAAATTAGTAATGAAAATGTTTTTGCCGAGTTTTTCTATTAAACTTTTTATTTTAAAAAATTTTTAATTTTTGTAATTTTGACTTTCGTTCTCGTTTTTTTTAACAATTTGGAATTATGTGAAGTACATCTAAAAATGTGACATTGAGTATTTGCGTTGCTAAAATAGGTTTTTTGGATATTAAATAAATCTATTCGGATAAATTGCCTTGTATATTCATCTCACCGGAAATCCCTACCCCACCTCCATTACTTCCTACACTCGGGGCCGATTGAATATGTCACACGACCCTTACCAAGGATTAGCTAGGCTAGGTCCCTTTATAAAGTCCAGTCGCGACCGAAGTGCTTCGGATCCGCAGCCCTACCCTGTCAGTTAGAGCACAACACGCAAAGTGCTTTTCAAAATAGATTAACAGAAGCAAAAGCATCACACGCCCTAACTGAAGCATAGAGATTTTATTTCCTTTGAGCAGAAAAGCCACCAACATTGCCATACAGGAGTTGCAGCTGCAGCCACCAATATTAAAACTATGCTGCCTACTGGTACCAGAAGTCCAAAGACTAGTTTCTCTTACGGAAGCGGAACGAACCGAGTAACTTGCAGCGCCCAAAACGGTTAAGATCGCTGTACATGGCCTCTTGGCCAGCTGATGAGCTGCGGAAGCGTTAATAGCTTCGCCAGGCCACTCAGCTCTAAAGCTTCCTACTCCTCAAGTAAGTTATGGCCAATGTCATATAGCCCCCGTCACCAATCAGAAGCGGGCACATCCTGTGGACGAAGGTAATAATTCTGGATTTGAAACTCGAATTGCAGGAACGAGCGAAGTTCGCCAAGCGGCAACCAGCGGCAGAGGATGCTCTCGTAATGGCATCAAAAAGCGCTTAAAAACCGCGGAGTCTGGAATCAATAGTTTGCTGTTATCTGCAGTAAAAGCTCGGAAAGGTATAGCCGTCAAAGACGCAAATATTGAAGACGGTAGGATTCATAACTATGAATTCGGGGCACTGAAAGTCTGGTCAATTGAGCAAGTTTCTTAGAAAGTGAAACCCTAGCACCATAAGAGTTTACGGGTATTTTTTTAATAATACAATTTGTTACTGATTCATGAAACTGGTTTCCCCATTTTTAATTTTACATTTTCTTCGACCTTTTTTTAGCTCAATTTCATTGAAAACATGCAAAACTTAATATTTCAATAAAGCAGACAAAATAAATTTGCTAACCGATGGTCAGAGTAGCTCACAGTAATGGGAAGAATGTGCAGCTGGCCAATCATAAAAAGCAAACAAAGCGAAAAAAGCCATAGGCAAAAACAACCAACGTTAAAAGGCAAGCAAGCTTTGCAAATTGTTGTAATAAAAACGCCGAGGAAGTCCTCTAGAAGCATTGTTTGCACAAATAAATTTGATTCTTCAACTTTGAAGCTCCAACTCCACAGAGGAGTGTCCAACCATTCGCAGTGCTTTTACGCCTCAACAGTTATTCGCTTATTTGTTTAATATGCGCTCGACTTTTATAGTCGCCTTTCAGGCGGCAGCGAATTACACAAATTTAAATTTAAATTAAAGCGCCACCAGCGCCACTTAACTCTCACTTTTATCTGCATAGGTACGTTTTTGTTTCTTTTTTTTTACTCCCTGTTCGCTCCTTTTGTTGCTCATCCCTCTCTAAAATGCTGTCGGACATTTTTGACTTTAATCAAATTAGATTGAGTTGCTTGTTCTACATGCAACGCGACGCGGTGTCAGCGCTGTGTAAAATTAAATAAAAAAATCAAAAGAGCATGGAAACGTGCCGCTTTGGAGGTCAAGTGCACAGCCAGCGCAGCTGAAAAGTGGAGTGAGTGCGTCAGAGTTTTTATTTAATTTAACGAACAATTGATGGCTGCTGTCCTGCGTGGCGAAGGGTGTGCTGTGCTCTATGTGATTTTTAATGCCACTGACCGTTGCTTGTTGTCTTGTTGCCGACAGCATCGCAATTTCTCCTGTAAACAATTGTTGCTGTCATAAAATGTGATGCGCTGCATATTTTTGCTCTAAAACTGACTACATTTAAGCTTATAAACTGTGTGCATGTATGTGTGAGTTGATCATTATATGATTTTAGCATACTTCAAGGCGTTAGGGAAATAAATTTTACTCTTTTGGAGCACTAGAAGAATAACTAATTTTTAAAAGCCGTTTAAAAAGTCTGAGATTTTTCGAAGTCGAAATTTTAAAATCTTATAATTTCTGTAAATTAAAAAAATTGATGGGAAGTAAGGTGATCAAAAAAAGATTCTTGAGCATTAGATATTACAGCATTTTTGTAAATGCATTGATCAATTTGTGTAAAAATCTGATAACAAAAATGTTGCTTGTTCGGGTGTTTAGTCTACAAAACTTTAGAAGCAAATAACGAAAGTCGTTTGAGCTAAACATTTAAGAATCTGGAAAGAATATCCATTATCCCATGCTGATTTGAAACAAATAGGTACAATTTAAACTTAAGAAAATAACTATGTAGATTTTGTGCCTTGATAATGAGATTAAATAAAACTTTGAAAACAAAATATTTTTTTTTGCTTACGAAAAGCGAAATATATTTTTACACCAATATAATGATATTTCCGACACATGGGGTTTTTTATAAAGTTGGCAAAAAGATATTACTATTTGTTCAAAATTTTAGAAACTTAAAAGACATTAAATTTATACAATTTTAATTTTCTTTTCTTTTCCTTTTACTATCGCTCTGTCAGTAAAACATCAAAAAGTTCATATCAAAAAACGATCAATAATAATTACATTATATATTAATAATAGATTAAGTTTCCTCACTGAATTTTCATATTTTTGGAAACATTTCAAATTTTAGAATTCCCAAAAAATTTTATTGTATGTTTCTTGTTTTGAAAAAAAAAATAATCAAATGAAAGGGGTATTTGTAACGTTAGATGAACACCCCTAAAGTTTAATTTAATAACATTCAAATAAAGTTTGAATAAATTTCTTCTAAAGTTGTACACAATTAGAAAAATTACTGTTTAAAATTGATTTTTATTTTGTAAAGAAGTTATCGCTTTTTATAATTTTGTTTTTAGTTTATTAATAAAACACTCACATTTTTAACATTGAAATGGATGTTTTTTAAACTTATAAAAATAATATAAAAAATTGAGTTTTTTTTTCAAAACTTGACTCAAAAAATTAGTTCGAAGTATTTTAGAAAAAAATGCGTCATTGCCCATCCAATCGAAATTATACAATTTTCTGCTTAAATTTTCACCTTAAACCACCCTAAAAGTCGGCAAAGAAAATTTATCAAAAGGCAATTGAGTATAACCGCACAGAACGGCAGCACCTACATACATATGTACATATGCATACGCAGAGGCCGTGCGGTCGACCACTAAGGGAAATGAGCTACTGCAATGCACTCTTACTTTAGTTTATTGCCGCGTGCCTCCTTTCCTCGTAGACACACCCAATTTTTTCAGCTCTGGCAAATAATTCACACTTCGAATTGCAAAATTTATTGTCACATAGCGCACACTAAGCCATGGCCATACAAATGTTCGAATAAATGAAAGCGAAGAAGGGTACAAGTGTGCGCACCTGTGCTGGCGGCGCTTTTGCTACCGTCATGAATTTCTCAATGAGTTGCATGCCCCCTGTGTGTGTGTGCATGGCACTCTATATGCGCCCCTTATACAATTGTAATTTCTCGCTGCTTACAAAAGTAATTCGCGTTAACTTATCGTGTAATGTGCAAATTTATGGCGTGAAATTCGTTCGCAGTGCACATTAACACATTTACTTATACGCATACGTATACGAATACTTTGTAATTTGTACAGTTACATAAATTCATATGTGAGTACTCGTACCTACTCTTATCCCAATGAAAAAGTATTCGCGCAAAATTTGTCGCCTTTTGGGGCCAAACCATAATTTTACTACTTGACTTTGCCTTTTGCCACCCGGTCGTTGGCTGTTTGCTAGGTTGCCTCGATTGGGTTTTGGTAGTTGTTCTTTGGTTGCAGTGCAACTGCAGTGGAGCTCAGTAGTAACATAGTACACACATGCATACATGCATATGTATGTACATGCTCCCTATGACAACTAGCAAATATTGTAAATTATAACCTATCCATACTTCATATCCTTCTCTCAGTGGCACCGCGTACTACCTGCTGATGATTTGTTTTTTTTTACTTTTTAGTAGGTAAGTAGTAAAAACGCTAGCTCGAGGCTTCGGTTAGGATTAGAAAAAATCACTTACTGGCCATTCTTTTGAAAGTAAGGTTTCAAATCGGATACTAAATCAGTTTGATAAAAATCATTATTAAAACATTGTTTTTTTAAGTGGGGTTGTCACCTGATTACTATTATTGCAGTTTTGTAAATGTTTAAATAAAATATTTAAAAATAATGCAACGGGTGTGAGAATACTCAAACAATAAACCTTATGAATAAAAACTAAGCAATTGATTTTTCTTAAAATTTCAGACCTTTTACTCATATTTCCTCGAATAAGTCGAGACCCCCCGCACAATAAAAAAAATAATGGATTTTAACGAATTAAGTGAGACAGATAAAAAATTTTTTTTTTTCAAAAACTTAAAAGAACCTTAAAAAAATTTAACGCAAAATTAAAAAATATGAAATATTAGCAAATTTTTTTTTTATCAAAGTGGCAAAT